>NW_008612127.1:0-30328 GCF_000691845.1 Merops nubicus | reverse complement strand
GAGTGCGGCGTGCACCGCGGGCTGTCCGGCGTGAGCTGCTGGGGGGAAGCGGTGTGCGTCCCGGGAACGGCCGCACGCCCCGGGGAGCCCGCTTGTCCCTGCGGGTGCTCGTGAGCCGCGGCCACGTCTTACCGGGAGAAGCCTCGTTTCACTCGGCCGCCGCCCCCCCGGGGCCCTTCAACCACGGACTCCGAAATGTTGTGTTTTGTTTGGCGTTTTTTTTTTTTTTTTTCCCCTCCCGGCTTTTCACGTGGGTTTTAAGAGGATTAAATCTGATGCAATCGGGGGTCTAAGAATAGCGGCGTCCACGTTTCGCGGCATGTGCGAACTGTTTCTGAGCGGCTCTGCATGTGCTGCTGCACCCGGGCCGTGGTGGCGATGCTACTCTGCGGGGGCTCCCCGTGTTCCCCGCGGGTCCGTCCGACTTTTGCAGGAATCCTCTCGGCGCTGGTGAGAGCGAGTCTGATCGGGGAGAGCCTGGGTACTCACAGCTCTTTTGAAATCGATTTGAAATTGGTACACGGTGCCCTAACCGCGAGGAATGGGCTTGCTTTAGTTGCAGGAAAGCGTGAACTTGAGTAATATGTAAGTGTGGAAGACAGCAAGTCTTCATAGTCTTCATTGGCTGGCAGAGTGCTCCGTTTGTGTTTCAGTGGTAATGTACCTCGAGAATGTTGCATGTGGAATAAGATTCTTCTTCGTGCAGCCAAAGAAAGCTATAGCCATTTTGTAATTCAGTTCAAATTGTGCCAAAAACATTTTGTTACTCCTGGATGCATGGCTCCAATCTGACAATCTCAGTCTTCCAAATTTCTTCCTAAATTCAAGTTTCTCCATTTCAAATGCTACTTCTGTTTATTTGAAGAGTTATTCAGTTTCATTCTGTCATCGTTTTTCCTGTAGTTTCACTGATTTCTCATTTCTCATTCTATTTCTGGGTGTGAAGAAGCCTGTGACTATCAATATAGAAGCAGAACACTCTTTTCTTAATACATGACAAACAGTTAAGCTTGCTGCTTTAAATAATGATTGAATTAGATCTATTCCTAACTGAATAGTCATTAAAAATCAATTCAGGATGAGTGATGCCCTTGTAAAAAGGGTTAATCTACATTAGAATTGGAAGTTAGTGGTTGAATGTCAAAGTCCTGTGCGGTTTGCAACTGTTAAGCATCTCAGAAAAAAGTATTTGTAGTGGAAGTGTAGTGAGCATCGGGAAGCATCGTTACTCTTTGCAGATGTAGCACTATTACTAGCATCTCTCTTACCTTTGGGGCACATAGTTATCTTCAATTTCCAGACACAAGTTTTATCTTCTGTCAAGTTCTGCCCCTGCAGTGTAGCTTGTTAAGCCGTGCTCTGCTTTTCACTAGGTGCCAGCCTGACTTAAATCTCTGGTAAATGTGTGAGGGGCAGATATCTCCTGGCTCTGAGAAGGGAGTGAGAGAGTTACTTGAGGTTTGTTTTTTGTTTTTTTTTTTTAAGGATCCAGGAAGGCAGACAGTTCACTGGATTTATTGGGGGTGGGGTGGGGGGGTGTTCCATCTGCCTAAAGAACGATAATGCAGCTGTGGTGAAGTTAGTTTTAATGACAATTATGCTTTCTTCTGCTTTATTCTCTGCAATCCAGACATCATTCATCTAGGCTGTGAGTTTTATAGCTGGCTAAGAGCTTGAAAGTGTATTAGTACATGGACTTGGTCAGTTCTGTTGTCCTAGAGCCAGACTGAAGAGAGAAAGAAGGTTCTCTTGCTTCAATGTTACCACCCTTTCTTTTTGTTCTTTTGGATCAGGTCTTGAACCGTAGGGTGAAGGTTTCTCCTCACGGTGCATGGACGGAAAGCCAATGCGCAGGTAAGATATGGAAAACAGTTGTTCTTTTACAACTATGATACATCATGTGAGCTGTTTTCATAAGTGCCTAGGCCATGAAGTGTTCTTTGATTTTTGTTTTTTTTTTCTTTTTTTAAAGGCCTGTCTTGGAGTATTGGAATGTAAAGCATTTATATTTAGTCCTTACTTAAATGTATTTAGTGTTCAGTATTTTCAAGACTAGATGTCTTTAAATGACTGTGCTGTTAAGAAGACAAGTTATATTTCTCTGTTCCCCCTCCTTACTTCCCCCCTTTACTGCAGTATTTAATAATTAGGTATTCAAATTGTGTGGAATAAATTGCCTTGGAATAATTTTGAAGTTGATTTCTGAGGGGCATTCTTTTTCCTATAGCTAAAGCAGTTTAGTCCCTTTGATGGGCTGAGGTCTTGGGTGAGAAGATTTCCTTTTCTAATTGCAGATGCCAGCTGACTCAGTTCTAATGATCTGATGATGCAGCTGAGTTTAATTCAGGGGAGTTCTTGCTGTGGTTATGTCAGAAATGTTATCTGTTATATGGAGAAAAAATTGTCACAGTAAATCAGCATGATGACATGTTGGCAAACAGGATTGTCTGCTAGTACTTGTTGCTTTTCACTATATGATAGGAATCCTATGGCAAAACTTAACAGCTGATCTATTTATGTATGTGACAGAGGCTGTGTGGAAGCAAAGTTTCCTGAAGTTCTACAACTCTAAATGACAGAAAGAGAATTCAGGCAGATTGCTTATTCTGCCTGCAGCCTTGGGGATATTGAAAGCAGGGAAGCTATTACAGATAATTCTGCAAAGAGTCCTGTAAGAAAAGGCAAGGAATTTTAACCACAGGTTAATATATAGAGCATTTCTGCCCACAGTATTTGCAGAAACCATTAGCCTGGGTTCTGTGTGGTGGAAGGAGGTAAGAAATAAGTAGTTGTTTAAACCCTTGAAGAGTGACACTTGTTTAGTTAAATCAACCTCTCGAGCACAACAAAAAAATACTTTGGTGCTCCTTCCATTAAGCGAATGACTAAATCTTGGGATGTGTTGTGGGCATCAGTGGGGCTATGTGTTGTTCAATATTTTTGCCAAGATAAGAAATGTGGTTTAGACAGTGAGGAGCTGTATGTGACTTTTACAGTGCGTTCCTTTTTCTCCAAGACAGATTAAGTTGTAGACAAGCTCTCTTCCATCTTAGTCTTCTACAGTGGAGACTGTTTAAATCTTAACAGCACAAACCCACAGCTTTTCAGGTTCTTACATTGTACTCCATTTATCAAAATGTTTTTGCAAAGTGACATAATGTTGATGACTAGCTTGGCTTGTATTCCATCTCTTCTATTTTTTTATGTTCCTAGTAGAAAAATTGAGGATCTAAATTTATATCTGTTGTTTTCTCCTTTGCTGCAGAACGTTTCTGCATGTTACTGTATTGAGGCACAGAAATAAAGTGCTCAAGTTTGTAAGTCTTCTGTAGGTTTGTGGCCTTGGAGTTGCTATTGTCAAGTTCAGTCTGCTACTCAGACTAGGTAGTTTTGATGGTGGGCAACAGCAAGGGGCTGAAGAAATAGTTTTTCTGTTGTGGTGCTGATGCTGGTACTTCAGGTTTGTGGTTTGTTTGTTTTTAAATTTAATTTGGATATTGGATGCAGACCAGGCTTTTCAGTAGATTTTGTTTTTCTTGCATCTCTGGGAAGCCTTCCCCAAGTAGAGCATGGATAATGTTTGACATATTTACATGGCTTTACTTCTGAACTAACCTTTCAGCTGGTGGCTTTGCCTTGATATATTATGTTGCTCCAGCCTATCCTGACAAGCACAGTTCTTTTGTAATCTGTGGACTCAATTTTTCTTGCATGTTTCAAGGGCCTCTGGGTGGATTGTTAAAATTTCTGTGTGTTATTCTACTGGGTGTCTTAGCAGAAAATGGTAAAAGGTTCCTGATGGGATTTCAGGCTTGGAGATATTCCTGTGGTCCAGCTAAGCAGATGGCAGAGCACTTCCTTTTATCCTTTTACTCGGGGCTCTGCAGCCATTTCAAGCCACAGGCAAGAGTCCTGTTAGATATTGCAAGAACTGGGGAGTGAGATTTGGTCAGTACTGTGTTAGTGAGTTTGTGTCAAATGTGTACATCATTCTGAGGGTACGAAGTACAATTTGAATAGAAAAGGA
Organism: Merops nubicus; assembly: GCF_000691845.1. NCBI lineage: Eukaryota > Metazoa > Chordata > Aves > Coraciiformes > Meropidae > Merops > Merops nubicus. Next base: position 26,301 of record NW_008612127.1, on the reverse strand, counting down.
ATTGCAACTGTTCTGTCAAGATGACAGTAGAGAAAATGTGTTGATATTCAAACAGCATCTATCTTGCAGTAGAAATGAAGTGATGGTTTGGGCAGGCTACTCTTTTCTCACTGTCAGGGAGCAGCAAGAGAGCATTGTTTTGCTGAAGGTAAAAGCAAGGCAGAGGGAACTTTTCTAGTGAAGGACATATTCTCACAGTACCCAAGCAAGGAGGACAGAGCACATCTGATGGCCAGGGTCAGTCCAGGGAGTCTGGTACTCATCGGGCAAGTCTGTAGTGATGGGGAAGTTAACCAATTCCTAGGATGTGGTTCTTGCCCAAGTCAAACTGCAAAAGGCCTGAGAAGGTTTTTGAAGACTCCAGTACTGACCTCATCTTTCAGAGCACATGCCTCCTCATTCTTGGTGAAATTGAGTTTTCTGGTCTTGATCAGTGAAAACTGAAATAAGTAGAGACACACACACACACGAGATCCTGGCTGTTCTTTTGAGTAATGTGAAATAATATTGCAGTCAGGTTTATCTGCTTGTTTGCATAACTCAACCTAATTGAGAATGTCTACCAAACAAAGTTTTGGTACGTAAGAAAACCTATTAGTGGTATTTTTATTAATAATCAAACTTTTAGCAAACCAATTCCTAAAGTATTGATTGCCACGGTGAAGAATTTCCATTTACTTAGTTGGCAGTGTTGTGATGGTCGCTTCTGTTGCTGGATGTATTGCCTTCGACTGGGCCAAATCAAAGAAGATCTTTGTTTTAACAGTTCTGTAATAAGTATAGGAAGTATTTTCATTATGTATCTGTTAAATTTAGAGCAAGTCATTGACAGACATCACTACCAATTTGGCTGGTATCTTCATTTGCTACTAAAATCCATTGCTTCTGAAATCTGTTAGAGCAGTGTATTATTTTGGGATTTCAGTCAGTGTTTTTCACCTGAGACTTGTTCTGTTTCATAAGCCTTAGGTTAGCCTGTTGTTTTCTGCTGAACTGTGTTAAAGCTTCCTTGTGATCTCATCCTAAAAAATACATGATCTTAAAAAAAAATGCAAAGCACTCTCACTTGAAAGTTAAGAAGCTCTGTGACAGTAGTGGAGAGAATTTTTCTTAAAAGTATCTAATAACACCTATCTTTTTAACTTTGGAAGCTGCTGCTCCAGGGACAGATGTCTTCTAGAAGCCTGTGTTGCTAAAGTTTTGGGAACTGGCATAGGTGAATAAAATGGAGGCAGAGAAGCCTGTTTATTTAGCTGACTGTTAATGTTGCAGACTGCCTCTGTTCCCATTTGTCCTTTTCAGCAGTGCGCAGCAAGAACTGGTCCTTTGTCAGCCCTTTCTTAATCCCATTGTATTTGCTGATTTCCCCAGCCCTGCATTTTGATGGAAGCTAATCCCAGAATATCTGCATAGCTGAGTGTGAATCTTTTATCCTTGCATACACATTTCCTCTCAAATCCTCAACCCTTTTTAATCACCCTGAGTATTCAGGAGCAGCTCTTAGCTTTGCATGTGTGTGTGTAGGCAGCTAGCCTGCCATGTGAGAATCAAGTGCTGCCTTCTGTCTTTCACACCTCTAAGCTACTGAGTCATCATTTCATTCTCTATGCATATATATGCATAATGCACACATAATGCAGTTAAATTATTATCCTGGTGGAGACACATGCCATCAGACAGTGTCCTTTTAATTCACAGTTCTGTGCCTGTGTACAGCAGTAACCCACAGTGCTTAACGTCAGGCATCTGGTTTGATCCAGTGTGAAATTCCCAAGCTCATTGAACACAAGCTTCTGCATTACCCAGAGATAACTTATGGATGAATCAGGAGAGCTAATTTGATTATTACTCCTTTTTTCTATCTACTCAGTTTTCTTTAATCATTAACCAGCACTTTCTCTCCGGGAGGAGGGAGCCTGGATACAATGCAGGCACTCGGATAAACAGTGATGAAAACAATGCAGGAGTGACTCCAGTTCTTACTAACCAGCTTCCTCTTCAGTTAGCTGAGGATGTGTTCAACAGTCTTATTTGGCTAGAAAAATCCTGTTCTGTCCTGGCTAGGAAGGACCAGGACCACTGCCTAAATCTGGCCAGCTCTTCACATGTCATAAGATGGTCCACCCTATTGCTCTGTGTCAGCGAAGAGTCTTGGGTGGTGGGATTGACAAAGTACATGGTATTTCTTGTAGCATCTTAGCCTTAATCTAATATTTTTGTTCTTGGAATCTGCGCTGGTCTAAAAAGCTATTTGAGATCTACTTCTGGGCTGGTTTTAGTGGGGTTTGTCTTTGAGGAAAGCCTGCGGATGTAACGAGGGAGGAATTCTGCTTTCTGAAACCAGGTCCTGTTCTGGACGTAAGCCATGTCTTGTGATCTGTAGCTATGTGAAATGGGTTTCGATCTGAAGAATGTTTGTTCTGTGCTTAGATGTTTTGACTGACAGCTTGGTTAGGACAAACTGTCTGAAATTATTGCAGTAGCATGTGTCTTAATAGGGTTCTTAATTTTTCCTTTTTTCTTCTAGGGTTGTTTTAACATTGCTTGAAACCCGTAATGCACAATAAAATCCATTTGGCTTGCTTGGTGAGAGCTAGCCTCTGCAGGGGGGATTTTTGTCACCACCTTTCTCTGTTTCTTGGTAGAGAAGTTCAATTACTTACTCTCTGGCTTTAGCTGCTCAGGACTGTAGAAGTAAGCCAATTAGGTAAATTAATCTTTAGCCAAGGGTTCTTGGGGTTCTCGAAGGGGTACCATTAAATTTGGTTTGCGTATGCTGCTGCAAGGAGAGCTTAGCTGCATTGTTTGTGAGGAACTTAGCAGAGCTTTGAAAATGGTTGTCAAACCCCACAGGGTGAATCTGGGTTGTGAGGGACAAGAGTGGGTGGAGAGAGCGGGAAGCAATATAACAGCAGAAGGATTTGTCAGAGGTGTAGGAAAAGGAGAACAGTGATGGATATAAAAAAGATGGGGTAGGGATAAAACACCAAGGCATTTAAGGTGCAGAGACTGAAGAGGAGCAAGCAGCAAAACCCAGAGGGAGGCCCAGCTGGCGCTGTGTAACTAAGATATGAGGAAGAGGTAATGGTCTGAAACATCTGAATATGATGATCAAGGAGAGGGTGTGTGGGGAATGGGAAAACAGGCTAAGATGCAAGTGAATAATTTGAACTGCTGCAAAGAGACTGGTTTCCCAGTGGTTAGAAAGTGAATTTGACATAATAATGAGAGGAAAAGATGTGAGTGTTTTTTTTTTTTATTATTATTCAAGCATGCTGCAAAACACATTGAGCTAAAAAAAGTAAAGCTAAGTTAGATTTCTTTTTAACTCTTTACTATGAATAAATTGAGGTGTTGACAGCTCACAAATACCAGTGTACCAGAGAAGCTTGTAGTGGGTAGCATGTATTGGGTCTTCCAGTGTATCTCCAACAGCTAGTGCTCTCAATGGATAATTCATAATGGTCAGTATGCTGATATTTTGCTCAGTATGCTTTTATTGCTCTAAGTGATGGTTTTCCTTTGAATTGGGAAGAAGCAATAGTTTCCTGTATTTTCTTTATTTTCATAGCAATTGGTATGTCACTGGTGCTGATGCATTCTTTTAATAATTGTGCATATAAACCTCATAATAGCCTTGTGCAGAAACTCACGTGCTGGGAACGTGCAAAACGGTGTCTTGGTTACGTGTGTGCTGATCTGCTTATTTAGTCTGATTGCTGAGAAGAGTTGGATTTAATTCTTCCTGTTTAGCTCTGATTTCAGTTATCACACAGTAGTGAAGCCTGGGGTGTAGGCAGGCACCTCTGCAAAGCAAGGTATGCAATGTGTCATCTTGGTTCATCCCAGCAGAATGGCAGAAGGGCTTGGGACCACTCTGCATTCCCTCTCTCGTGTTAGTGGCATACATGGGGTGAAGTGTGATCTGTCGGCATTGTCCTACTCCTGTGCAAAGGTGTGGTGCACTTAAGCTGTGGCTGAGCTTACATCTGCTCAGGCATGTGAGGGATAAAGGAAAGGTACGTGAATTTCCATAAAAAAGGACAGCAGATAGCTACAACATGGCACATGGAGCTGGAAGGATAGTATATTTTTTCCTACTCTGTGCCAGAAACCTGGTTTATATGTTCTCAGGTGGTTCTGCATCTCTAAAATGGCAGTTTTGGCTTTTTCTTCCTTTTTTGGTAGGCTGATAATTGTGGATGCCTTCATTGTTTTGACTTTTTCCTGATTGGTCTAACCAAAATTGTGTTCTGCAGTTCTTAGTCTGCTGTTCTTTCAAAAATTTCACCTTCTTTTGAAATGTGCCAGGGAAAGTGGATTGAGTTGGAAGCCTTTTATTCAAAAAAAAAGAGGTGATGATTAAGTGGATATTCTGTGAACCTGAAAGACACTCATAGTAGGCTGCAGGCCATTTTAAGTTACTGAAGTGTCTGTGACAGTTTAGTGTGTACAGATACCACAGTGAGCAACCCTTTCAAAAATGTAGATAGAAGAACAGAGACATTTGGTTAAATTGTGTATCTGTAATTCTTTGCGGTGGAAATCTATCTCTAGTTCTGTCAAAGAGGACTCAAGTAACAATGGGCAAGTCACCTAATCTCTGCTTTGAGTCACTCTCTGTGAAATGGGGATAATAATTCTGTACCACACAAGGCTATTATGAGGTTCAGTTAATAAATATGTATGTGTAGTTGGATATTACAGCTGTGTGTCATAGAAAGCATATAAAAATAGCTATAAATAAGCCTGTTGCAAGCTGGCACTTGTTTACTTCTAGGTACGCCTTGGTTTGAGATGGATTCCTCTTTCATGCAATCATGTGCTTGTTTCCGTGTTCCAGAGTGGAGCTACCGACACCGCTGGGTTGGTGCCTGTAGCTGATGTGAGCCCTAGAGCTTTGGCTGACAAGAGGTGGTAGACGAGTTGACGATGGTCCTATATTGTGGCTTCCTCCGCTGCAGGTGTACCAGTACTCGACCAGGAGAGACCGGAATGGACGTGACCAGCCGTTGCACACTGGGAGATCCTAACAAACTGCCAGAAGGGGTGCCGCAGCCTGCTCGCATGCCCTACATCTCTGACAAGCACCCTCGACAAACCTTGGAAGTCATCAATCTGCTCCGGAAGCACCGGGAGCTGTGCGATGTGGTGCTGGTAGTCGGCGCGAAGAAGATCTACGCCCACAGGGTGATTCTGTCAGCCTGCAGCCCCTACTTCCGAGCCATGTTCACTGGGGAGCTGGCAGAGTCTCGCCAGACAGAAGTCGTGATCAGAGACATCGACGAAAGGGCCATGGAGCTGCTGATTGACTTTGCGTACACCTCTCAGATCACTGTGGAAGAGGGAAATGTCCAGACCTTGTTGCCAGCTGCGTGCCTTCTCCAGCTGGCCGAGATCCAGGAAGCCTGCTGCGAGTTCCTTAAGAGACAGTTGGACCCTTCCAATTGCCTGGGCATCCGAGCTTTTGCTGACACTCACTCGTGCCGTGAGCTGCTGAGGATTGCTGACAAGTTCACACAGCATAACTTCCAGGAGGTAAGCAGCTAGTATGCTGGAGTCATAGTGGAAAACGTGTGAAGGTGCCCTGGGAGAGCTTTGAGTTACTCAGTTTGTGCTTCTTTTCAAATCCTGCCTTCACATCTGCGGTGTGCCCTAATAGCGATGGGTGCCAGCTGTTATGTGGGGAGGAGAGAGGTACTTGTAAGACTGTTGTACTGATGGCTTGTATACAATCTGTTTCATTTCTTCCCTTAAAGTTGTGTGTGGAGTGCTGAGTGGAAGATAAGCATAGCTGGGTCACAGGTGTAGTTAGCTGGAGTTTGGCATTGGAACTAATGTGACTGTGTAATGATGTGACATGCCACTCCCCTTACAGAAATGTTCTGGATTCTACATAATTGGAGTGTAGACAAGTGTTAAAGTAAGAACAGTATGTCAATAGAACAACAACAAAAAAAAATCCCTCAATGTTGAGTTTAGGGACTAGAAAAGTGAGTGTATGTGGTATCTTACAGCTGCCTCAGTGGAGACTTCAACGCCATTGCTGTAGCAGAACTAGGGGTTTGCATCTATTACTCAGCAGCAGTTGTTTGAAAGTAATCCAAATGTTTAATTTTGTGGCTGACCTTTATAAACTCAGTTCTCCCTTCCTTTGTTAATTCTGCCTAGATGATTTCTGAGGGAGAAGAAATGCCAGCGACTGGTTTTGGAAAGGATCAGCATAATTAAGGAATCTGTGAGCAATAGTCTAAGAAGAGCTCTTTGCTGAACTGTTACGGCTGGGTGCAGAAGGGAGCCCAGTGCTTTTAAGCGGTGTATTTCTTGAGCCCTGGTTGAAAAGGCAGGAGTTTATGTATGTTTTGGAAGCAGCTACTCTCTAGGATTTTGCTCAGTGTGAAGGTCTGTTCCCCTTCTAGAGAGGTTGGTCTCTTGCCTCTTCCAGAAGCTGCACTCTCTCATCCCTTGGAACAGGTAGCCTGCTTCAGAGAAGCCTCCTTTCTCCACCTGCTTCACAGGTAGATCCTTTTTAAAGGTAGCATCAGCAGCCAATACTGGAGCTGCTAAATTTAGTTTCCCCAGGGAAGTGGCTGTATTTAAGTGCTGTGAGATTGCAGCTTGCTGACTTTTTTTTTTTTCCTCTGCAGGAAACAGGGGGAATTATATTAATTTCAGTCAGGTAGTAATTAATAAAAATATGAGCAGAAGCAAACAAAATTGAACTTGATTGTTGGACACCTTGAAGACAATATTTGGTACCTAACTGTAGACACATGACATCCGTTTGCTCTAAAAGCTGCAGTTAAATGCATCTTTCCTAACCATAAATATTGGAAAATAGAATTTGCTCTTTAAGAGGAGAGCTTGTTTTTTGTAGAACATGGTGATTTCCTAGAAGCTGTACTTTTTAGTTGGCCGTTTCATCTTCCCTGGTCTTGCTCCGCATTTTTTTCTTTCGTGCTTTTTTTTTTGAGGGGGAAGCGAAATTGTAACCAGACTGTCATGTACTTGGGGTACTTGGCTGTTTTAATAGTTAGATTTGTGCTCCTCTTGTTATTACATGAGCAGGACTTACTTAGAGGCCTCTGGCTTTTTAACAGCATAATGATTTTTTAAAAAATGTTTTAGCATTAACAGAGGCAGATGGCTGTTAAGAGCTGCTTGCTATGAGATTCTTTTCTTTTGCAGCCCCTCCAAGACAGCTTCCTATCTTCCTTATCTCTATTAAAGCACACAAAGGCAAGTTTCCAACTTGAGAAAACACTATTCTCCTCAAAGACGATGCAAAATTATAATTGACTTAACTGAGTTGTGGTCTCTGGAAAACAACTGTGTAGATTAGAGCACTTTTTTTGGCCTGGGCAGGTTTTGATGCCCCTTTCAGTGCCCTGGGAGTTTTGCAGCTCTTCATCCTTAATGATCAGTTCTATTGCTTTCACTGTTTCTCTGCAGACAGTCTTAGTGTTGCTGCTTGTTGGGATTGTATTCTGTTCTGCCATTATTTTCTGTCTGGAGAGCAGATTGGTTATTCCTGGTGGAACCAGTGACTTGGCTACTTAATCATCCTTTACTGTGGAGGCTGATAAAAAAATATGCTGTCCTCTGCAGAGACTGTCTGGTCATCATTCCTCCAAGCTGGCAAAAAAAAGTGAGATGGGAATTTCCTGAATGGCAATGTAAAATATAAACCTCTAGGCATCAGGCCAACCTATGCAGTTACTTTGAATGCAGTTTGAATTGCTTCATGTCCTCTGCTGTGCTAACCTCTAGTTCTATTAATTTTTATGTGTATTACTGCATTACATCATTAACTTCTTGGTAAAATGTTTTTCCAAGTTTTCCATTCCCCTCCATTTAATATATTGCCGAAAACCCCTAGTGAATCTCGTGCATGTAATGTGAAATGGCTCTATTAACAATTCTGATGTATGAGAACAGCCTTTGTATTTTTTTTTTTGTTTGGTCTCTGACATCTGTGTGAAGGGGAAAAAATATACTTAAGGATGAACAAGTTGTACCTTATGTGAACAGACAAAAATTGTGCCCCATGTTGCATACCCTGACATTTATTCTGTTTGTAAAAGCAGGACTGCACGTGAATGTTGTAAATGGAGCCCATCCAGCTCTTGTTTACTAACCAAGCCAGTCAAATAGACCATTAATATTAGGTAACTGTTAGTGTCTTGATAATTAAGTCAAAATAAGCCAAAGCATTTGAAATAATTATTTGTTTTACTGTGTAAGCTAACAAGTTGCACAGTAGTAATAACTTGGTTTGCAGAAGTGCTTCCAGTATGTTGGGTTTTGCAAGGCCATTGATGCAACTGGTGGAAGGGAGCATCTGGAGGACTATCCTGAACTCATACAGTTCCAGAGCCTCTGTTCTCAGAGCCTGAGGATGCATTTACAGACTGTCAGGGTAAAGTTTAGACATCAGCTAGTCTGTGTAGAAGGGAGGGAGAGTATGGAATAATGCTGATAAAGACCTTTAATGACCAACCCAGTTCTTACTCTTAAGGCTGAAGAATTGTGGGGCTAACCTTGTGGCTCTTACTGCTCCTGAGCCCATGGAATCTGGGATCCAAGAACAAAGTCTGCTAACTGATCTTGCTGTCTATTGTGTTTTTTAAACTATTTTCTGTTGTCAGTAACTTGTCAATTTTTGCATATTCATTCAGTGCTCTTAAGTAATTTTGTTAGGTAATTAAAAGGACTGCGCAGCTCACTGTTGTTGAGATAGTCATGTCAAAGAATGTGTATTTCTTTATGCTGCATATCATAAAATAAGTCATGGAATTCTGAAGTGGTCTCAAATGATAAGGATGAGTCAATACTCTGCTGTTTTCTGTCACTGAACCTCTTGGGGGTTACAGGCTACAGACTGGGACTGCTTGTAGATAAGCCACCCTGACAGTTATCAGTCAAAACATTTCTGCAGTTCTCTTTATTTTGTTTCTTGCATCTTTCCCATCTACCTGGTATCTGTGCAGAAGACATGTGTGAGCTCTGTAACTTCTCAAGGCAGTCACAGGCTGACTCGTGCTCTGTGGTGTGAGCAGTCCTCCAGTGGCAGCTAAAGCCTCTTGAGGAACTCAGTCACTCTAGGGTACTGAAGGAATTAATGTGTTTGCAGATTATCAGTGGCTTGAATTTCACAAGAGATCAGTCCTTAGGGCTTTAAGAGGCTCTGATCCCTTGTAAGTGCATCTGGACTTGTGCATACTCAGTGTATATTTAGAGCAAATACAAGAGGCAGGATCAAATGAGTCCATCTCCTGAAATGTTTTCTGTTCTGCCACAAATCGGCATTCAGGAAGGCTTTCCATGTTCCCTGCAATGCTTCTGGTAACTTGTTTCTGAGAGTCTTATTTTTGTGTTCTGTTACAGATTTCTTGTGAACAGAGCCTCTATTTTGATGCCGCTTTTCAGTCACGTATTTATCATCTATTCAACATTTTTATTTCTGCTTTATATATTAGACACAGCAAACAAGCAGACTGATTTTTAAAGAAGGGTTTTGTTTTTCCTGATCGGTGTGTTCTTTGGTTTAACCCTTGAAAAGCATCCTACAGAGAAAACTTCATGTAAAATTCCCTTTCACCTGCATCCCCATCTGAACATGTGTTGCTAGGGTCTGCATTCTGCTCTGGGCAGCAAACTCTTCACATGTTGCTGTCCAAACTGGTGGGTATTTGGCACTTCACTGGATCAATTAAGTGGACTGTATCCCCTTTGGAGTTACACTGAAGTATTAGTGTGGTACATGACAGTGGTGCTTTGGCCACTGACCTTACTTTCTTCTTTGTTTTCCTTTCCATTTAACTAGGTAATGGAGAGTGAAGAGTTCATGCTGCTTCCTGCCAATCAGCTCATAGACATTATATCCAGTGACGAGTTGAATGTTCGCAGTGAGGAGCAGGTGTTCAATGCAGTGATGGCCTGGGTGAAGTACAGCATTCAGGAGAGAAGACCCCAGCTGCCACAGGTAGTCTTAGCACGGTAACGTTTGCGGCCGCTTTATCCCCGGGAAGCAGAGTGAGGGCTGATGCAGTGGTGCCACAGCAGTGTCATGGTTCTGGGCGTCATGCAAAGCCTCAGTAATTCTCTGACTTCCACCTTGCACTTTCCCTTTGCCTAGGCTGGAAGGTGTGCTGTCTAGAGCCTTCAATAGGGCATTGGTTGAACTGTTGCCAGGTAGGGTTTGCCCAGCTAGATCAGTCCAGTTGTCTGTCCAGACAAACCTGCCTGCATTGCTTTGAGTGTTGTATAAAAAAAACATAGTGAATAAGAAAAAGCTTGCCTTTGTTTGCAATGTATCTTTAAGCACTGCTGTTTGAGTTATGCCTCAGCCCTCATGACTTACAGTGGAGCTCATCAGAATGGTTTTGTTGAAATACTGTGCTTCATCTAAGCCAAGCCATTTCACAGAGAAGTACCCATTCTGACAAAGCTGTCAGCCTGAAAGCCTCTGAAGTCTCAGGCTTTCTGATCAAAAGAGGTGAGAGTCTGCCTGCCTCAGTGTTTCTGTTTTGAAAATAAACATTAAATGCAACTTTATTTAGTGGAAAGCTTTTGAAAATGGTTCTAAAGAAACCAAACCAGAAAAACCTGCTGATCTGAAGGTGGCTTTTAATTCTGTCATAACTGTTTGCCTTTTTAGGCCCCTCTGTCTATACCTGTTTGTTATTGTTCATTTACTGCACAATACCACTTAACATTTAAGAGAGCTAAATGGTTGATAAAACTTCTAACTAAACTAGTGTTTCAGGCAGATATGTTGACATCTGTAATTTTGTAAAGATTTTCAACTATGACATTGTTTTCAGCTGTAAATAGGTCTAGTGGATTGTTCCTTTTCAAAGACTGATTTTTCTGCTGGGTCTCTAAATTGGTATATTGGAAAAGCAAAGGTGTTGCAAGATGAGCTACATTTAACAAAAATGCCAGGGTTTGGATGTGTAAATGACTGTGCGTGTTTGCTAGGGGAATCATTAACTCTTTGTCAAAACTTATTAGCTGCTGTTGTTTTCTGTTTGACTTCTTGCATCTCTGTGTCTTAGCATGTGTGTTCTGTTCTGTGTTTTTAGGTCCTGCAGCATGTCCGCCTGCCGCTGCTGAGTCCCAAGTTTCTTGTGGGTACAGTGGGTTCTGATCCGCTTATTAAGAGCGATGCGGAATGCCGGTAAATCTCCTCACTGATTTACAGAATTGGATTTTGTGGTATTGGCATCTGTTCTCTGAAACTGTGCTGATTTGTCAGTGGTAAATGGGTGATAACTCACTATTTCCTCTTTTGCAACTGGGAGGAGGTGAGATGGAAGAAAAAGTGTTTTCTATTTGCGTAATAGTCAGTAGCTTGCCCTAGAAGTGTTTTTTGTTCTTTGAAGTTTTCAGTGAAATAGCAAAATCTGAGTGTGCAGTTTGACTCTTGATAAAATAGCCTTCAGTGTGGTGTTTTCCATTTCACCTTCTTTATTTCTCTAATTATGGCCTTTGATTACAGCTTATCACTTGCACGGCATTCATGATCTCATTAGGAGTTAAAGTATTTTTTCTCTGTAAAACATCTGTGCTTTGATAATTGAATAGGACTCTGGGATTATAGTCTGCTATTTCCCGCAATGCTAGTGCAGGGAAACTGTCATTTCCTCCTCTTATGGTATGAATCTTACCTTTCTGGTTCTGTGGAGTTCTGGATCATCTATAAAGCACGGAAGTTTTCTTGCTGTGCTTAATATAAAAAGGTTCAGGGGATAGGCTAAACTGTTCTCTTCCTGAGTGAGATTCATACTCAGGGAATTCCATGTTTGTAGAGGGAAGGAGGACTTTTTTTTTTTTTCTTTTTGTTTTATTCAAGGGTTTGGAATATTAGGATTAGTCCAGGTGACAAGTCATGAATGGATGGACAGTGTGAGCTGGCCAGAGCTGATGGAGAAAATATTCATCAGAAGGGTACTATCTCCATCTATTGGTCGTGTGTGTATTATGTATTTGTGTGTTTTTCAACTCCTGTTTTGTTCCTAGACAAAACAACTGGCGGCTAAGTTTTAGCTTGAGGCAGACTGGGTTGGATTTTTTCTGCACAGTAAGCCTGACACTTCAGAGTTTTTTTATCAGCCTTTAGAACAAGCAATATCTATTATTAACTCTAGCCAAATAGTGATACTGGTCTGCTGCTGTCAATGTGTAAATGACTTGTAAACAACTGAGGAGTATTTAGGTGACAGTGTACATTTTAACTAGAGTTATTCATGTACTTAGATGATTTGTGAATACCTGAAGTGCGTGACTATTGCTTGCTGCTCTTGCCACCAGTTTTGATTCATGCCTTCTCCTGATGCTGGAATCGGGTGAATTTTGGGAATTAATATTTTTCTGTCTTGCACAGGGATCTAGTGGATGAAGCTAAAAACTATCTGCTGTTGCCCCAAGAGCGGCCACTGATGCAAGGACCAAGAACCAGACCGCGCAAACCCATCCGCTGTGGGGAAGTGCTCTTTGCAGGGATGTATAGCTCTTGCTGGTCAGAAGATTGATCCTGGGTTTTCTGGTGGTAGTGTTCCCCTAAGGCAAATATTCACAACATATTTCTGAAGTGACCTGTGCATTAATATTTGGAGGTTTGGGTTAACTTATACTTTTTTACTTGTGTGATTTCTTTGGTGCTATGAACACCACAGTATGTCCAAACTTCAGTTAATCCTCTTGAAAATTACATTCTGCCTTCTAATTATAATCCTCAGAGCGAGTGACTCGGAGATGGGGCTGCTGGATTAAGGCTGACAAAGTCCAGAGGGGTTATTAGTGGCAGTCAGACATACAGTGTGTCGGCTCGGTGTGCTGTTTTGACACTGTTTCTTGTCTGATCCCTGCAGTGGGGGGCTGGTGTAGCGGGGACGCCATTTCCAGTGTCGAGCGCTACGACCCTCAAACCAACGAGTGGCGGATGGTGGCTTCCATGAGCAAAAGGCGCTGTGGCGTTGGAGTCAGCGTTCTGGATGATCTCCTCTATGCTGTGGGAGGCCATGATGGTTCCTCTTATCTTAACAGTGTAGAAAGGTAGGTCTTCACAAGGCCAATATGCACAATGTTAACTGAGTGTTTAAATGCAGGTGCAGCCTCTTAAATGTGTTCATTTTGTCAGCTGTGCTCTTGTTCTGCTGAAAACCTGAAATTTGTATTAATGTTATCTACATTTTCTTCTGCCTTGCATACACCTTCAGGATTGTGTTGGTTTACGGCTGATCTAGGACTTTGTGCCTAACAGCTTCTGTTATGTTATCCTCAGTGTAATTAGACAAGACGTAGCCCTTGGTATAAGGAAGAATATATAAGAGTTGGGTCTGGGTATAATTGGTGGGAGGGGTGATGATCCTGGTTAACCTTCTTTGCAATTGCTGGTTTGGTTTTGGTGTTGTTGAGGGGGGTGAGGTTACAGTAGGCATTTCTTAGATGTTCATGGAAGGATGCTGGAAGTTTATTGTAACAAGGGAATTAAGGAACCTTGGCACTTACACAGAAAGAAGGAAAATAGGTCAGTTTTAGACCTTTGAAAGACTTAAGCTTTACCAAGCTTCCTGTTTCTGGGAGCTGTGTATGGCAGTCCCCATGCCTAAAAGCCGAGTGACTCAAGCACTCCTAGTAATCTAAATGTTGGCCCTATACCAAGTCCAAGGAGCTATACAGATACCTCCTTCCTCTTCTCCTTTTCTTCTCACATACCTGCTTGCATGCTCCCAGACTCCCAAATGGTGATTCTGGCCTTTAATCTCCCATGTCATGTGCTTTTCTGCTATGCATCCTATTTCCTTGCCTTTGAATTCCCAAGTCCATCTGGTTCCTTTGTCTTTTGTCTCAAACTGCAGGTCCCAGTGCTGGCTGAATTCTTGTGAGAGCTGCAGAGAACATACAGCAGAGTAACTCTGGCTGCTGCTCTTTGCATAGATGCAAGTTAGCACATGCCAGCCAGTCCCTGGTAACCTGCTTTCTTATGAACCTGAACCTTTGATCTTCAGTTTGAATCATCTCAAGCTGCAGTTTCAACATCCTTGGAATAACATGTATTGGATGCATTCTATGACTTTAGGGGTTTTATCCAATTTACAAATAGCTGTGTTGCAGTTTGAGCTCAATATAGGCAAGTTTCACTGCCTTAGTAGCTCCCCAGCATGGGAGAGTCTGCAGCATACCTAGACAGGCAATTTATACTGTTTGGTGTGTTTTTCTAGGTATGATCCGAAGACCAATCAGTGGAGCAGTGATGTGGCCCCCACCAGCACCTGCAGGACCAGTGTTGGAGTGGCAGTTCTTGGAGGCTACCTCTATGCTGTGGGTGGCCAGGATGGTGTCTCTTGTCTCAACATTGTGGAAAGGTAAAAAAAAAAAAAAAGGGGGAGGAAAAAAATAAAAACAGTGGGACACAGGGACAAGAGGATCTCTTAGAAGGTATAATTGATGTAGATTAGCTGGGGCAGAGGTACGTACTGTACGGATCCTATGGGGATTTTTGTTTGGAGAGATTAAGATCAGGCCTCCTGCCCCTCTCTAAAGACACTGACACATCACGAAGCTTTGGCATTTATTCTTTTGCCAGGTACGATCCCAAAGAAAACAAGTGGACTCGAGTGGCTTCCATGAGCACCAGGCGGCTGGGAGTTGCAGTGGCTGTGCTGGGGGGATTCCTCTATGCCGTGGGAGGCTCTGATGGAACTTCTCCTCTCAATACTGGTATGCCTTTTACTGTCCTTTAATTGCAGTTATCGCTTGTCAAGGTCCTGTGTATCCTTAGAGTCCCCAGTTGGCTGTCTTAGTGATCAACTTGTGGTGTTTCTTCTTCTTTCCTGTATGGCAAAAATAGTACTAAATTACTCTCCAGGCTTGGGAACCCCCATTACCTGGTTGTGCATTGTTTGTTTTTTTTCTTGATGCTGCATTTGACAGTGTGTCCTGAATACAATACTTTGATTTTTTTTGCATAACAGTTGCAAGCACATCTTTTTCCCTGCAGTAGCCCTTTTCTGCTCTCGGAAGGAAGGTGCCAAAGGTAAAACTACTGCAAGGTGGTAATGTAGGTCAGTTTGTAGCATTGCCAGCTCCCTCCTGAGTGAAGATGCTGAATGTTACTGATTGTGTAGGGTTGGAGACAGGAGAGATAATAGCAAGCATTCTATAGAAGAAAAAGCATTAGAGTGAGAAATAAACTGGGTTGTAGTTATTTTTGGTGTGTGGAAATTGTAGCATCTCCTCAAATCTAGGAGTACTTGGGATGAAGGCTCTATAGTGCTAACCCCCACTGCTCGCCAGCCTTGTTCTCCAAAGGTGTGTTGTTTCCTCTGCAGTGGAACGCTACAATCCCCAGGAGAACCGCTGGCACACGATTGCACCCATGGGGACGAGGAGGAAGCACCTGGGCTGTGCAGTGTACCAAGACATGATATATGCTGTGGGAGGCAGAGATGATACAACGGAGCTCAGCAGCGCCGAGAGATACAACCCTCGAACCAACCAGTGGTCTCCTGTGGTGGCCATGACATCTCGACGGAGTGGAGTGAGTTTGGCTTGTTTTGCTTGTCTTCGGAATCACATGGGGAGAGCACAGGCTGGAGCATCATCTTGTGAGGCTTTTCTCTTGCTTCATCTGTACCTTCACTGTTCTTCTGTGACGGGAAGGGTTTGCAAAAATTCAAAGTTCTTTAGCAAGACTGGAGAACAAAGTGATAGTCTTGTCATGCCACAGACAGCTGTTTGACATGCCTGAGGATGGAGAAATGCAGTCATTTGAGGGTCTTTTTTAGTAGTGTTGGTCTCTTATATGAAGTCAACTACTTAAGCCTGAAACAGAGCAGTTCTTTAGGTTTTTTTACTTGGTGATGCAGCCATACTTGGTAGGAGATAGTATTAGAGAACACTATCAAAATTAGTAACTGAGTCTCTTTGGATGAATTTGGAGGTAAACATACCCACTTGCCCAGAAAAGAGAGCTGGGAAACAGGGCAAGCATGTGTTTAGGTACAAACTTCTAGCAAAGTCTTTCCATTGCTTTGAGGTGTGTGTGGGAAGAGGGTTTCTGGGCTTCCACTTACTATGTTGCCTCTCTTCATCAAATCCAGTGAGTATGGGAAGTGACAGCATGTTCTTTTCAACTGCTAAGCTTTGTGCTTTCAGTAGACTTGTGAATAAAAGATTAACGTACTGTTTGAAGTAGTCATCGTGTTTGGGCAGATGTAAATGCTATGAATATTTATCACTGGATATTTGATTATATAGTAAAGAGTGGATTAATTCTGTCTGTATGTTAGTATTTCAGTGTCTGGTGAGGCGAAGTATGAATCATAATTTGAGCAACTGCTGGTTTTAGAGGCAGAGAAGATGTATTTATTTCTGTCCTCAAAGCATATAGTATGCTGCCCAATACTGCCCTTTTTAGTTGTTAGGCATTGACTTCTCATGAGCTGCTTCTAAATTTGCTTTCTGTAGAAACTGCTAAACAGCTGCGTGTAACATCAGCTCTCCTGTGTTTTCTAACTCTCAAAGCCAAAACAAAGATTGTTTAATATTGTGTCCTTGTCATCTTTTCTCTGTTGATGCCATGAGATGTTTTCACTGGAAGTGATCTTCCTGAACCACAGAAGTTTTTGAGATATCAGTGATTTTGTGCTTTGGCAGAAAGGCTGGAGGCCAAAGTGCTTACAGATGGTCCAAGCCCCAGCCTGATAGGAGCAGGCCAGGGGCTTACATATGGTTCTCCTAGTTTAAGCAAGTGTTCCAGGCTGTAGCCTTGTAGATAGTCTAGTGCTTGTGTGTCACACATGGTGAAGGGTTTCAGTCCAGGACATGGTAAATTTGGGCTAATAAAGGCCGAGGTTCTATCTATTCCAATTCAAGCAGGTTTTTTTACTTTTTCGTTAAGAGGTTCTTTATTTTGCCATGAATATTCAACTTTTCATGTCTTATTATTTGTTTTAGTCTATTTTACTTGTCCTTTTTCCTCCCTCCAGCCAAAATACCTCTACTGCAGACTGCCTTTCACCAAACATGGTTACTAAATCCATGCATTGATATTTTCATTGTATCTTTTCAGGACCTGTCTTTTCAGGACATCCCATCTAAATAGCTACTATCTGTGGTGGTTGTTTTGCAGGTTGGCCTCGCCGTGGTGAATGGACAGCTGATGGCAGTGGGAGGTTTTGATGGCACGACGTACTTGAAAACCATTGAGGTGTTTGATCCAGATGCTAACACATGGAGGTAACCGTTAAGTTTGTGAGACAGCCCAGTAGTGATCTCCAGGTGGAGCTGCTGCCACCCAGATGGAGCTCTCCCAGCCAAATTAGAAATGTGGTGTGCACCATAGTGAAGAACTTGGGTGTGGTAGTCACCATAACAGGATAGGACAAATAAATGGATAGGACAAGAGGAAATGGCCTCAAGTTGCACTGAGAGGGTTTAGGTTTCATATTAGGAAAAATCTCTCCACCAGAAGGGTTGCCAGACCCTAGCCCAGGCCAGTGATAGAGTCCCCATCCATCCCTGGAGGGATTTAAAAGCTGTGGAGATGTGGTGCTGAGGGACACGGCTTAGTAGTGCCCTGACAGTATTGGGTTGACAGTTTGACTTGATGATCTTAAAGGTCTCTTCCAACCACAAGAATTGTTTGATTCTGTGACTCTGACGTTCGTATTGTGGCTTGTTGATTTGCTCGAAAGCATAAGAAAGGGAACCATGTTTTGCAAAATGTCCTAATATGCCATTTACCTGTAACATCCCCATGTCTACAGCTATAGGAGTTAGCAGGCAGCTGAGAAACATTTTCTTGCAGATTTCTGCCTAAATTCCAGCTGGTGTCTCAGTTTTAAGTAAAATAGGAGCGAGTTTTTGATAGTTTTTCCCATCTGAGTATCCCAGCAGATTCAAACAGCACTTAATGAATAAAGTTGAACCTGGATGCAATCCTGTGCAGCCTGCTCTAGGTGAACCTGCTTTAGCCAGGGGGGTTGGACCAGGTGATACCAGAGATCACTTCCAACCCCCCTACTATTCTGTGATTTTGTGGAAGTCTCATTACATCTTTTTCAAGAAGGGGGATGATGTGTAGGTAGATTACAGAGAAAATAAAGAATTTAGCAGGCTTGTTGGGTAGCAAGCAAAAGGTCATACCAAAACCTAGTTTGATTTTTCCAGTACTGCTTTTGGACATAACAAAAATGGACCACACTGGGAGAGAAATTCCTCATCTCTTTATTTTGGTCTCTTCTCTTCTGCTTCCCAATAAAACTAGGCTTGCTTGTAGCAGGAGGAGATTGACAGTCATGATGTAGAATTTGGCCTACTCGTTTTTTACTTTCAAGCTGAGGCTCTGATTTCCAGATCTTTTTTGAGGAGCTGAAATAAAACACTTTTGAGCATATGATGTTTTTCCCCTTTAAATCTGCAAGATAGCAATTAGATGAAATTCATACTATTTTCAATCTGAAATAATAACAGAACTGCTGATCAAAACTTTGTACTAAACAGCAAGGCTATTTTTCATTTCTTTTCTAGTCATAACTATACTTGGAAGCAATTACCTGAGTAGTTATTCCCAAATCTAATTAGTATTAAACTTCAGGCTCCTGTCTGTATTCTTGCTGCTTTAGTAATCTCACAGGGATGGGGAATAGAAACAATTTGATGTCCTTATTCCTTCCAGCCTAGTAATACTAGTAGATTAACCCTTTCTTGCTGAGATAAGCTATCATAAAAAGCAGTGGAGGAATTTCTTGTTATTTGAGCTATGGACAGTGCCTTTTGGACTGCTGAGAAAACCAGTTGAGCAGAGTGACACCTACTTCATTTTTGCCGAGCTGAGTGGTGTCCACTACTTCCAGTGACAGTAACAGCAGTAAGATGTCTCGAGTTAGGAGATACTGCCTGGGGTGGCATTCACAGAAATTTAGTAGGTCATTCAAGGCATTGGCTTGTGGGATTTTTCTCCCACTGCATTTGATATAGCTGATCAATGTCTGTGTTCTTCTCTTTCATTTGCTGAACATCTCACTCTGTGAGGGATATCTTCTTTCTGTGTAGCCTGCCTAAGAAATGCTCCCAGTGTGACTAGCGTTTAACAAATTGCATTGGTAGGAGTTGTTTGAAGAACTGGTTCTCCCGTTTCTGCAGCAGGCTTGGGTGGCACAGGGGAATATGTAGCTGAAGTGAATAGGATGTTGGAGTCTATAGGGATCAGATTTCCATATGAAATGCAGGCACCATTTCAGTAACATATTCTGGAGAAACAGATGGTGCTTAGGATGTGTTATATCTTGGTTGGATCATCTGAATTTAGGATATTACAATAATTTCTTCTCTAAGTAACTGAATTGCAAGTAGTAAACCTATCTTTTGCTCTTGTGCTGCCCAAAATGTAGCTCAAGGTCAGCTACAGCCTATAAAGTTCTCTTCTCTCTTGCACATTACCAGACCAGAGGTTAACGATGGTGTGAGTGTTCACAGGGGCTGGTTCTGTCTCTGCCACGGTCGCTCCGTGGAGGAGCTGAGCCCAGGTGGTCACAGAAGCCGTGTCTTTGCAGGCTGTACGGCGGGATGAACTACCGGCGGCTGGGAGGAGGCGTGGGCGTTATCAAAATGACACACTGTGAATCCCATATATGGTAAGCATCAAGAGGGAGGGAGACCCTTTGGTTCTCATTCCTAGAAAAACTGAAGAGACTTGTTGACACTGGACCTCTTTGCAGCTCTGGTATGCACGGTCTAGATCCAATGTAACTCTTTGCTGGTGACTCTTTCTGTGGAATTAGAAAAAAAGACTTCTGTGAGAGTGTGCCCAATGGGAGACCACGTTGTCAGACTCCAGGGAACCACTGGACAAGAGTAGAAGTGTTGCTTATGCCCACATTTTTTCTAAGTAGTCTACATTTTTGAATAAACCAAATTGTAAAAGTTGTAGCGTAACCAGTGCTGACGCAGAGACGACGTGTCACGGGGGGCGTCTGGCGGGGGGGAGCTTCCTGCCGCCCTCCCGCTGCGGGGCGGGCGACAGAGGAGGGCGACACAGGAAACGTTGCTTTTGCCTTATTTACAGAGAGCTTCAAAAAAGTACTTGACCTGCAAGGTGCCACCTTTGCACAGGAGCTTTTCTGTGCACAGAGTATATTTATTTTTTCATTTAATTTGTATCATGTGTTTTCTTTGTATCGCTCACAGCGATAATTCCAGCTTTTTATATACGTCTCTGTGTGCATATATATATATATATGTATTTTATATATGTATATGTGCGTGTGCGATTTGAGTTCTGACAAGCTGGTTGTTAGGGCAGGGCTATGTCCTGCCAGCTGTTGTGGTTCCAACCCTTGTGGTATGTTTTAGGGTCTCTTAGATTACAGGAGTTCTATGAGGATGGGTGCCCTGAATATCTTTTCAGTCTTGCTGGAGGCAAGAAGTAGAACTGGAACTTTCATCTAGCAACTGAATCAGTGAAGTGCCCCAAAAGGGTGAGAGTGAAAAGGATTTCAAGTGATGCCTTTTTTCTCTAGCGTGTGGTACAAAAGTTCAGCTTTTGTCTCTCCCCTCCGCTGTATATGAACCTAGAAACAACTAGTTGTTGCTTACTTACAAAACAGCTTTTTCTGATCTTGCCTGCTAGGTATCAGTCAGAAGGTGGGATTGCAGGTATCATCTGTTTATCCCAACTAGCCTAGATCAACACTGACTTCTCAGGTCCTTGCTAGAATGGCAGACCCATAGTCAGCTCCTGTGGAAAAAAGCTTGGACCAGCATCATCTTAGCTGCCCTCCTGCCTCTTGCCTGTGACTTGGTAACTGTTTTAAAACAGGAGTTCTAGTGATGAGGTGGGATCCTCCATTTTCATTATTTTTATGCACTTATCCTGTGTTTGTTTAGAGCAGGAAAAGGCTCATTCAAGAGTCTGGAGGGGGGGAAATGTTTGCTGGCATGGTAGCTGCTGTTTTGGTGACTGCAGGGCCACCCAGGGGTGGGGGGAGAGGAAGGAGGAACTCTAGACTCAAAAAGTTCCAATATGTTTGTACTGTAACTTTTATCTAGTATAAAAGAATGACTTTTTGCACCTGATAGAACTTTGGACCTTAATAAATCTGATCTTAAAAAAAGAGGACTGTAAATTCTTGAGATTAAAAATGCAGTGCTGACATCTTATGTTCTTTAACTTCATAGTTTGATTCACGTAACTCAGATTCTAATGTGCTTGAATATAGTAAAAATCACATTAAAGTAATAAATGGGTCATTAAAACTTTTTTAAAGCCCCTTTTCCCCTAAAGGTTGGTATTCTTGTGTTTACATATGAAGATCATTTGCACCTTTACAAGGAAGACAAGTATGCTGTAAACAAATGTTTACATGTATCATTTATGCTTTTTTCTAGCATGAGTAACTTGTATAAATAGTGCTATCTTAATAAATTTCTTCTATGCTGTTCTTTGTTCCTTTGGGTGAAAGGGGTGGACTGTACTTTTGTATAGTTTGTGTGGACACAGATACTGGTGGTTGGTTGGGGTTTTTTTTCAGATACCAGTCTAAAACTAGCTTAAAACTCTATTTAGTGCTAACCCTCAATTGCTTAGAAGCATATAATTTAGAATTGGCTTTTTCTGGAAGAAAGCATCTGCACTATCTAGTCCAATCTAACTCTGTTCATGTAACCACAGTTATCAGTTAGAGCTATTCCCCAAGCTACAAGAACCATGTAAAAAAGAGCAGAAAGTAGCTTTTAATTCCAGGAATCCCTCACAGGAAGGCTGTAGTGGGTACCACAAAGACATAGCAAAGCATCACTCTTGAAAGCTGGGTGTGGCTGTAGTTCATACACATACTTCACTGGATTTTCTTGTGCTATTAGTCTGTGGCCTTAAGGCAAGGAGGAGGTTAAAAGAAGCTATATGGAATTTTCTTTTTCCAAGATTATTTATGCAAATTTGTTGGAAAGAGCTGGGCATTAGATTTAAGACTAAGCCACAAGTGTAACAGTCCTGTTTTCAAATTAGATAGATGCCAGTTATGTCAGACCTCCTACTCCTGCTTTACCCAGTGTTCCTCTGAACTGAGATTATGAAACATTTTAGACTGAGTTTCCTAAAGGAAACTAAAGCACCAAAAATGATCGTTGAAATAGCTGCTGAGCTGTCAAGACCTTCAGAAAATTCTTAGCTGCTTCTACCAGGATAAGAGTTCTCCTTACAGACTGCAACCTTTACACACAAAAATAATCCATCTTCAATTAGTAAACAAAAAAACAAGTGCATGTTTCTTTGCCTAATTCTGGAAGTAGATCACTAAAAGTCAGTTGGGGACAAGGCATACAATTATGTCCTATGAGGCAGGTAACATGTCTGTGTGGGGAGAAGAAAGTTCTTAGTTACAGCTGACAAATTCTGAAACTACCTCGTTAGGCAAAGAAGGGAAAACTTGCATCCCTGCTTAGGAGCCTTTATTTTGGCAGAAGTTGACAAATATTTTTAGTAATGTAATACAAAAATTGTAACATTCAGCATGCACTTACTCTACTTCCTTTCTGCTTGTTTAAGCTACAGCCAGGCACTGTGCACTAGCTTTCTGACCTATCTGCTGTAAAAGGGAGAGATCTAGTATAGAATTACAGCATCTGTAGCTCCAACCCTGAGAGCTCTCTGGTCTACAGGATTACATCCAAGACAACAAACATCAGGCAAAGCATAGTAAATATCTAGTTTATACACAGACTTTAATTTCCTATGTATTAACTTGGCTGATGGGACCAACACGGTGGACAGACAGGGCAGCTGTCAGTCTTATGCTGTCCATCTGAGCCCAGCTACAATATAGATGAGCACTTAATGACCATTAGCAAGCTACAAAGGAACTTGGAAACAACAGAAATACCTGTCAAAAAGTTGCATCCAGGAATTTACAAATTTCACCTCCAAGCCCCAAGCTGGTGACTACATAAAAATGAACAGAATGACTATGATAGAACAAAAGTGCTTAAGAAGCTATTAAAGGTTTGTACTGTAGCCCTGCTTTAGGGCAAAATGTCTGCTTGGCTTCACTGTCCACGATGTCAAGTTACAGCCAGTTACAAACTTGAATACTGGAGTTTAGAGTCCAACTTAGGACATGTTGGACATGACTTGTCCAGCGTGAAAGGAAAGAAGATGATGCAGGAGTGAGTTTCAAGTTGGTTTCTCAGCATACATCATCTTCCAGCAGCATGAGGATTTGCTGAAATGACTCTCACTGTATCTGAGAGATTGCTAGTTCTGTCAGTAGCATCAGCACTCCAGTTAGGTATTGGCTTTCTAGAAACTGCAAAAAAAGAAGAAAAAGCACATAAGAATTGCAGTAGCCAGCTTTCCATGTTCTTAGACAGCTGCAAACTAATTATCAAGTCTCCCATGTGATACATCAGCTGCTCTGTTGTTTGGAAGGGACCTTTAACTGTTTTGACACTGGATGTGGAGAAGACAGACACCTGTACACTGCTCCTTTCAGAGCCCGCTCACTTCTGCTCCTGTCCCATGTGAAGCAGGGTACCTAAGTGTCCTGATCCAGCTTTTTGGAAGGTGAGAAGCCTAGCACTTCAGCTCTTTTGGCTACCTCCCTCCTTCTGTAGGAAGACAACTGTGCCAGTTTCCATGAATACCCCCATTTTCCCATACTGAATATACAGCTGACTTGATCTCATTATCCACGTTATGGAAGAGCAGTAACTGAGCTGACAACGCACGTTCCACAAAAAAACCCTTCCTCAGAGTATCTGGTGTTTACTTACTGGCAACAAAAATTGTTTCAGGCACTTTTAAAACTGTTACAGACAAAAACAAGTCATGAAACAGTAATATTCAGTGGTTTGCAGTTGCCCTACTGAAGGCCAAAATTAAGATATGCTTCCCAGCAAAGCTTATTTTGCTTTGTTTGACGAACTCGTGCTCCAGGAAAGATGCAAGAGCAGGGTCTCGGCTGTAGCATCTAACAGTGGCTCTGTACCCAGTACAATAAAGTCAGCACATCATACAGACTAAATTTAAGCTATTGCATTTACCAAACTGATCTTTAACACAGCAGATAAAGTTGTATTGCTTGAGGAGACTTCAGGAAGGATTAATGCTCCACAGTTTTAAAGGTTATTATAGATGCCTCAATAGGGAGGCCATCACCTTTATGAAAAAGCGTTACAAGTGAAGTAGCTTTAAGCAAGGTGTTTTGACTCTTAAGATTACCTGTTGTCTCTTGGCTCACCCACACACCAGTTATTTTGATACAGGTTAATTATATTTGTTTTCTGCCTGTGTCTTAATGCAACAGTAGAAAGCTATTAAAAAAAAAAATAAAAAAAATTAAGGGTTTTGGTTATGCTTTGGCTCTGTTTAAGCCTAAGTTTTGGCCAACAGCCAAAGAAACTTTCCTGTTTATACTGCAGCTAATAAACCTATTTCTGGCCCAAGACAGGTTAGTAGCTTCTGCTGCAATACAGCAGAAAATAACTGTATTGATAGCTGCCCAACTCCAGAACTAATAAAATATAAGGGTATAACAGCTTCTTGTAGAAAATTATGCAAAAGAAACATGAAACTTTAATTTTTAAACGTAAGACATTTCTAAACACGTAGGGCTATTTTATTTGTCCAGCATTAGTTAGAACGTGCTACTTTAAACCTTACCTTTATAAACCCATCACAGTGTGCTGAGGCAATTGCTGTTGAAACTTTCACCAGTTTTGTAGCAGACAAGTGGATCTTAAAATGTCTGTGGAAGTGAGAGTAAAGACAGTCCATAAAGACATCCACCTCTTCTTGCGTGATCTCTCCTGGAGTTTTTTGGACCGTGTCCCACAGAGCTTTTGCATCCTCTGGATGAATGGCATATGAAATATCCAGAGGCTGGGGCAGGCGGGGGACAGAGAAAACGAGTTCCATGGCAGATGCAGCTTTGTTCACTTTGCACCCAGTCCACATAGCTGCCATCCAGCTGAGGCTGAGAGGGCTGATGGCTAAACGGCGGAAGCAGCAGTCAAAAGTCTTCTGAAACCAGCTTCCAACAATGGACGTGTAACTCTCTGCCCCATTAGCAAGAAACAAAGGCAAACAAGTGAAGTCCTGGGGCACGTTCTCAGAAAGTTCATCTCCAGACACAGAGCAGAACCAGCCTGACCATATCAGCTTATCTTCTGAGGTTTTTCGGGAAGCTGATGATCTCGAAGAAAGCTGGCACAGGGAAAAGAAGCATTTGAATACTACAGAGCAAGTTTCACATTTTGTTTTAGCCAAAAATTGGTTTTGTGTTTAAAGTGTTTGCTGGAAGTTTTTTCTCATGACCTCACACGCAACAGTCTTTTCTGTAAAAATCATACAGTTCTCATTCAATCTACTCATTACAGCCCTAAAAGATGTGTGCAACTCCTTTGAAAGCAAAAGAAGAACTTTTTATTTCATTAGGAAGAGTCCTGAAATATGACTTCATGCTGATTAGTTCAGAAGAGCTAAACCACGGTACATCCCATAACCACTGCCATCCTGAACTTAGCATTTCAGTAGTATCTTTCACTCAAGGCAAAGCATTTCAGAAATGCTAATTAGACCTGAGCTATGGCCAGGAGGTAGAATTATACCAACTTTCTCCAGGAATCTAATAACCTATCTGAGTTCTTGCAGTCAACAGACTGCTGAACTAACAAAAATACATTGCTCCTTATGGTCTTATTCGGATCTTATCAGAGTTGAACTAAAAATTGCAGTTAGCATATTTGTTGCTTAAAGAGATTTTGTTCTAGTTAAAAACAGGACTCACTTTCATTAAATCTCAACAGACACTACAGTAGAGAGTCCATACAGCTAGAGCTTTGGTTGCTTGAGGATTTTTTTTTTGAGATAGAGCGTTTTATGACAGCAAAAGCAACTTGTCAAATCCAAGTCTCAGTCACAGCTATCAAAACCGGTAGGAAGACTCCTTACCTGCACGAGAATTGCAGCCTGGTCTTGGTCACTGCCCTTCAAGTCTGGAAGGCTGCAGATAGCCACTTTGATGTCTAGCTCAACTCCTATTTCCACGGCCATCCCCTTCTGCTTCTCAGCAGCAATAAAAGCACTGAGCCGCCGGGCGTAATCCCTCAGGTGAGCGTCAGAGAACCGGTACAGAGGGGTCACGCTGTAGAGGGTCCACTGCTTGCGCAGCAGAAATGCCGTTTTCCCGGTATCTGCGTTTTCCTGAAACAAAATAATCAAGTAAATAACATTAACGCCCAACAAACAAGGCCAGCTGCCCCCGCAGGGCCCGCTGTGGGAGGCGCGGCCCG
>NW_008612126.1:0-8895 GCF_000691845.1 Merops nubicus | reverse complement strand
TGATGGGAGCTGCCGAGGCAGCGGGGTGTGCCTGTGAGCAGCCCGGGTGTGTGGGCAGCATCTCCCAAACACAGGCATGTAGCTGTGCTCCAGCAAGGAGAGCTCCTGGGGTCCAGCCTGGGGCAGGACAGGGAGGCAGCTCTGCTGTGTGTGGGCTCAGACCTGCAGCGTGGCACAAACCCTTTGCACGATCCCATCCTGCTCTGCTGGATGACACTGAAATATTACCTAGAGCTTATTTTTTCCCCCTCATTTGCTTCAGCTTTAACAGTTAATTATTTTTTTCTCTCTTTTTTTGGTGACTGTTAATACTGTAGTCTGCCCCCCTGCTATTTATTTCCAAACTCTCAATGAACGTATTCATCTGTGGCTTATATCCGCCTGGGGAGACAAAAATACCTGTCTGTGTAATGTTTAAATAAGTTGTGTGCAGATGACTCAAAGCTGAAGGGAAGTTGTCAAGGGTGGTTTTGTTTTCATTGCGCCAAGCCTCAAAACCCAAAATCTAAGTGAAATGAATGAGCACAGCTCAGAGGTTTCTACTATTATTAACTTCCACAGGCCTGCCAGGGGGTGGGGGACACACCCCAAACATTTCACTACTTCTTTGGACTCTCAAAGGCCAAAGGTTAAGATTTCCCAATCTAATTGGCCTCTGAAAATCAATCTCCTTTCAGGAAGGTTAAACTGGACACACAGAACATCAAAGCACCCTCTGTGTAATGTTTAAATAAGTTGTGTGCAGATGACTCAAAGCTGAAGGGAAGTTGTCAAGGGTGGTTTTGTTTTCATTGCGCCAAGCCTCAAAACCCAAAATCTAAGTGAAATGAATGAGCACAGCTCAGAGGTTTCTACTATTATTAACTTCCACAGGCCTGCCAGGGGGTGGGGGACACACCCCAAACATTTCACTACTTCTTTGGACTCTCAAAGACCAAAGGTTAAGATTTCCCAATCTAATCGGCCTCTGAAAATCAATCTATCTCCTTTCAGGAAGGTTAAACTGAACACACAGAACATTAAAGCACCCAAAATCTGTAAATGTTAACAATCTCTCTTCTTTTCCTTTCCCCATCTTATTTATCTTGCTTTGAAGCTGTTCAGGTCATCCAGGGCAGTCAAGTTTGGGAAGAATTGGAGCCTGTTCTGCAGCCCTTCCTCTGGTGGTGTTCTGGTGAGGGAGTGGAACCAGAGGGGGTTTTACCCAAGGGAACAGCTCCAGGAATTGCCTGGGAATAACAGTTCCTACAGAGAGCCTAGCCAAGAGTGTGCTTACACACACACAAATTATTGAACTTAATAAGAAGCTCTGCCTGAACTTAAATTCCCTGCAAAAAGCAGCAAAGTGCTTTTCTTCAGGCTTTTTTTTTTTCCAGAGAGGAACTCAGGTCCTGTCTCTGCTCTCTCAGCATCCCAGCTGTACGTGCCCAACATCTGAAATACATTCCCATAGTTTAAGCTTCCTTCCACAAACCCCTGGGGCCCTTTGAGGAGTGGTCCTTTAATCAGTGGGCCTGGTCCTGCTGCCAGCGAAGGTCTTGTGTGCATGAGCTGGACCTGGATCTGCTCCAAGGTATTTCCCTCCCTCAGCTGAGTCTCCAGGGCACTTTACTCTGCTTCCTCTGCAGGAAGGTGTTGAGGATGGAGCTGTGGTCTTTCTGCTGGGAAATAAAACGGATGCTGCGCAGAGAGAGACCCGGGACGTGCCCAAGGTGGAGGGGGAAAGGCTGGCCAAGGTGTGACTGGGCTCTGCAGCCTCCCTCCAGCCCTGAGCAGGGCAGCCTGGCTGGCAGGAAGCCCTCCTGGGAGCCACTGCCCAGCACAGGACCATCCCTGGTCCCTCCCACCCTGCTTCCCTCATGTGAACAGGCACTGAGGTCCCTCTGGTGAGGGTGAGGTGGCACAGTGGCCCCTGAGGCACGCTCACCTCTGTCTCTGGAGGCTCAATGCCTCCTTGCAGTGATGCTCAGTCTCTGGGGGCAGTGTGAAGGCTGCCTGAGGACTCCCCTCATGCAAGGTCAGAGGAGGACTGGGTAGAGTAGGGCAGAGTGGGGTTAATGGTTGGACTTGATCTTAATGGTCTTTACCAACCAAAGTGATTCTGGGATTCTATGACTCTATGCTCTGCAAAGTCACCCTGCCTCCCTCCTCACCCACTGTGCCCACATGCCCACTGCTACCTCAGCCCCTGGGTGGGGGAGGCAGGGCTCCAGGGGTGCTCCCCATCTTCTGGGCCCCACAACACAAAGGTAGGGGCACCCCAGCCCCCTGGGCAGGTGGTTCCTCTTCCCCAGGAATTCTGCAGGGTCCCCTTTTGGAGGCTCTGGCTGGGCCCCATCTCCATGCTGGGTGGGGGAGCAGGTCTGCACCCTGGCTGGGTGGTCCCGGAGGGTGCTGGTGGTGAGGGTGGGGCTGCTGTGGGTGGATGGCAGCCCGGGCACCTCTCTGCTCTCTGGCAGGAGTACGAGGCTGTGTTCTACGAGTGCAGCGCGATGACTGGCTACAACATCACGGAGCCCATGGTGCACATGGCCAGGTCGGTGAGCAGGGATGGGCACCCTGGGCTGGTTCCCTGGCTGCAGGTGACTGCTGTGGGCTCTCCTGGAACGGGCCAGAGCAGGGGGCTGCCAGGGCCTGACTTTCTGCCACGGCACAGAAAAGACCTGGAGCAACGTGCTCCTTCCCCCTCCATCCAGGTCCTTGTCTCCTGTGCCTGGAGAGCACCGAGGGTGGACTGGGCATTATCAAATGCAAAACTTCATCTGGCTGTTGGAAGATTGGGAGTTTAGTCTGAGCACTTAATTGCAAAGCCCTTGTGCCCTACCCCACATTTTGAGCTGGCATTCTCAGTCTGAAGCCCACATGCATCTCCAAGGGTTTTTTCTTCCTTATCTTATTCAGCATGAGACAGAATGAGATCTTTTGGTGGCAGTATTTTTAAAGGCAGATAAGATACTTCCTGAGACTGAAAGAAGTTTGCTCAAAAGATTTTAGTTTTGAAAAAAGCAAGTAGTTTTCAAAAAAGTCTTTGAAACCTTGCAAGAGAAATATCCTTTTGTTTTCTTTCATCCCTTCACCTCCTGCTGCACCATCTCTGTTAAACTCACAGCAGGCCGTAGCTGTTCATTAGCTGGGCTGGTTTACCCACCAGCCAGGTCAATCCCATTCTCAGAGCACGTTCCTGCAGCCTGGTTTGTTAGCAGGCAGCAGCCCGGGGTGGCCCAGAGAGGTGAAGCAAACAGCCCAGGGTGCTGCCATCAGTGTGGGCCCTGGGGAGTAAGGCACAGACCAGTCCCACCCGGGCTGGTGCTCTGACAACAAAGCCATGCTGTCCCCTCCCTCATCTGTGTGTCATTTCTTTCCCTGTTCCCAGAAGATTCAGGCTTCTTTCCTGTGCATGGTTCATCTAGCCCAACTTCCAGTGAAGCCTGGGCTTTGGGACAGTCACTTCTTACAATCCTAAATGTCCGTGGCTGCTGGGGAGCAAAGGGAAGAGCCAAATGCCTTGGCAGGAAGATCTCAGTAAGTGGGTTGTGTTCTTGATCTGTGCTGCTTGTTCCAGGTTGCTGACAGCTCAAGAAGACAGGCAGAGGGAGGATGCCCTGCAGCTGGCAGATGTCAGCAGGAGGAAAGGGTGCTGCACATAAGGCCCATCAATGTGTCAGCAGGAGGCACGTGCCAGCACTGTTTGTGAAGCTGGGGTCCCTTCTGAGCGAGCTGGATCTGACAGCATCAGCTCTGCAGAGACCAGGGGAAGCTGCAGCTTTTCTCCACCAGGGAATTTCAAGGCACTAAATGAGGCCAAAATTTGCATGTGATCCACAGGGTTCCACATCCCAGCTCTGCACACAGCCCTGGTCTCTGGAGGCTTCTTCTCTTGGGGGGAATTTGGCTGGTCTCGGCTAACAGCACAAACTGGGCCTTCTGTCTGGGGAGGTCACTTCCCTGTCAAACAGGAGGTCTTGTTCCTTTTCCTTCTGGAGAAGTGAGAGCAGGGAGAGCAGAGGCCATCGTGGGTGCTGTGTTAAATGGAATTCCAGTGTAAGAGAGAAGGAAATTCTGTTCCATGTGAGTGAGCTCTGGGTAGTGAACCGACCCATCTCCAAGAGCAGCATCTCCTCCTGGTTCTGTATCAGCAGAGCCCTGCTGGAAACCTCCTGTGAGATCAGCCTGCAGGCTCTGGCTGCAGACCCTGGCAGGAGCTGGGCTGTACGTGCTGGGCCAGGCACAGCCTGTTGGGAGCCTGACTGTAGCCTCTTTCCCCTTGTCCTCTGGAGTCCCCACCGCTGGGGACAGACTCACCTGCAGTGCAGGACAGTCCCACAGTCCCACCCTCTGGCCTGACCTCGGCGCAGCCAGACGTGGAAGCACAAGGTTGTGTCATGTGCCACGTACCAAGTGGGGCTGCTCCTCTTGCTGTGCCCTCCTGTGATAACCCCAGTTCCCTTCTGGAGGGCCTGAGGGAGCAGGATGGACCCTGTTCCCCTGGGGAAGGGGCCTTCAGAAGCAGGGCGAGGGGTTGCAGGCTGAGGCTGGAGCTCCCCTGGGCTGTGGCACTTTCTGCTCCGTGGCTCTCAAAGCCTTGGGGGGACTGAGTGAGCCCTTCTTGGTAACGCCCTGTTCCCTTTCCTCTCTGAGCCCCTGTCTCTACATGACATGGACGTTTGGGCACCAGACACGATGTGTCGCTGTGAGCTGGTCCCCCAGCACGGGAAGGGCTTTATCACCCACGGGCTTCCCTCTCTTGTTCACTGGCCAAGTTTCTCTGGGAATATCCCGTGCAGGAAAAGTGCCCTGAGTCACCTACAGCCCATCAGGGAAGAATTTCCGTGATTCCTCCCCACGCCCTTTACTCCTGATAGGAAGGAGGAAGTTTTTCTGCAGAAGAGTGGGATTCCTGACTAAAAGGAATAGCTAAAAGTCCTAAGCTCCTGCTCAGCCCTTTGTTACTGACAGTTACCTGCAGCAGCAGGATTTGGGAATCCTTTGCAGAAGGAAGAGAGCAGCACATTGAAGACCACGGTGTGAAGCACAGACACACAAACAGGGGCCAGTCTCCCTGTCACCTTTATCGGTGTGTCATACTGCAACAGCACCAGTTCCACAGGGTTTTTGTGAAGGTGCAATCCTCAGCATGTTGTCTTTGTGTGCAAGCAGAGTGCAGGCAATAAAGAGGCGCTGTCCTACAAGTGGTTGTGGTGAGCTGGTTCTTTCAGGTGCTGCAGGAGAGTCAGAGTTCAGGCGCTGGCTGTGGCATGTCCTCCCCTGCTCACTGTCCCCACGGCGGCACGAAGGGGAGGCCTGTCAGGGAGGAGAAAAAGGGGAGATCTTCCCCAGTGTCTGTGGCCTTCAGAGAGGCCACGGCCCCACCCTGTACCTGTATTTGCAGAATTAAAGGTTTAATTTAATAATGTCCCTGTGTCCTCTTCACTGGAGTGAGGAATCGGTGGCTTTTAATCCTTGTGCTTGGCGTGGCTCCAGCTGGATGTTTGTGTGTTACAGAACTAATCTCTCTCTGCAGCTTCTACCACAGAAATTATTACTCATTTCCCCTGCTATAAATTAAGAGCTCATTGTAACATCTTTGAGGGTTTTTTTTTAGCAGGAAGAGTGGACTTTTGTTTCCACCATGACAAAGTGGCACAGAGTTTGGGCAGGTGGCACTTGGGCAACAGTAAGCACCCCCAACACAGGAACATGAACCTGAAGGAGCAGGGCCAGGGGAGGCCACGAGGATGAGCTGAGGGCTGGGACCCCTCTGCTGGGAGGCCAGGCTGAGAGAGCTGGGGCTGTTCAGCCTGGAGAAGGCTCCAGGGAGACCTCAGTGCAGCCTGCCAGCGTCTGAAGGGGACCTACAGGAAAGCTGGGGAGGGACTTTTTACAAGGGCTTGTAGTGGCAGGATGAGAGGTAATGGCTTCAAACCAGAAAAGGGGAGATTTAGGTTAGATATAAGGAAATTATTCACTCTGAGGGTGGTGAGACACTGGAACAGGTTGCCCAGGGAGGTTGTGGATGCTCCATAGCTGGAGGTGTTCAAGATCAGGTTGGATGGGATCTGAGCAACCTGGTCTAGTGGGAGCTGTCCCTGCCCATGGCAAGGGGGGTTGGAATGAGATGATCTTTTAAGGTCCCTTCCAACCCAAACCATTCTATGATTCTATGATAAATGTCCTGTTGGAAGATCTAGACACGTTAGTTTTTAACCCTGCCTGATACCAGCCCCAAACTTGACCAGATTTTCTATAACATTCCTAATTTTCCTGCTGCTGTGGCTTATGTATGGACCCTCTACTCTGTAAATTGGGAGAGAAGGGTAATGGATTCCAACATAGTTCCAGTAAAGTAAGAGCTGTGGCATTTGCTGATGATCTGGTCTTGCTAAGCGATTTGTGGGATGGAATGGAAAAGAATATTGAGAGTTTGGAAGCATTTTGTGAATTGACTGGACTCAAAATGCAAGGAGAAAAGTGTCATGGCTTTTACATCCAGCCAATGAAAGATGCATACGTGGTGAATGATTGTCCTGCATGGATGATTGGTGGCACCCCACCAAATAGGATTGAACCAGGAAATTCTGAAAAATATTTAGGCTTGCAAATAGACCCGTGGGTTGGAATACCCAAACCAGCCTGGGAATCAGTCAGGAGAGGGACAGAAGGAACAGGGATGGTGGTATGGAGTCTGGAGTAACACCAGCAGTGCTGCCAGTGGAACTGCTGGTGTGTGGGAAGGGAAATCCTCCCTGTTTTCAGAAAGCAGCAGTAATCTGAACACAGAGGTGGCTTTCTGGCCTTCTAGCCAGCATGGGTGTGAAGGAGCACAGGCATTCTTGGGGTAGGTGTGATGGGATCAGCCAGACAGCACTGCTTGGGAAAGGCAGGACAGGGCTCGAGAGACGGCATGAAGCTGCAGAATGGGCTCTGAAGCTCTCCTGCAGGATAAACACAGGAACTTCAAAGCTTTGGGATGCTGTTGTCTTCTGCCTTCCTTATTCCAGCAGCCTGGACTGGGCAGAGAAAAAGTGTTTCCAAGGTGGGATAACTGCCCTAGATTAGCAATGACAGTTATGACCAATATGATAGTTTGCAGCCTTGGCTCCATTTCTGTGCTTTCCTCCCACCTCCCCGTGGCTGTGGCAGAATAAATGGCAGTGTCAGTCACTATTCAGCTGTTGAAAAGACATCATTTCATGTGTTTTATCTTACGGGATTGGTTTTGCTTTCTTAGGAGAGCGTCCACTGAGATCTTGTATCACTACTGCTTTTCTGTGACTCCTTTAAAGTTTTCATCAGGCTTTGTCCACTAATTGATTTTTTCCCCTTATTCTCTTCAGCCCTCTTTCTAATCCTTATGTGATTTTGAGAATTCATCAAAACACCGAGCAGTAATTTTTGGCCAGACAAAAATTACTCTTCTCACAAAAAAGCTGGACAGCTGGACTCAATAATCTTAAAGGTCTTTTCCAACCTAAATGATTTGATGATCTCCAGGGTTCCCATTTACACCCATTTAATCAGGTCCTGCTGTGGGGATCGTGCAATCTCTCACACATTTATGTCCTCTCCTGTCTCTTCTGCATCTTTTCACACTCGTTAATTGCTGAGTCTATACATCTATTGACTCATATTTAGGCTCCAAGTATAAATGTATCTTGTAGCTCATGCTATACACCTTTAAATGCTCTTTTTGGCAAGCTCCTGCTTGGCCCCAGTGGATCCACAGTCTGCAGTTGAGAGCTTTGTTAGCTCTTTGAGCCGCCGTCAGTCTGCTCGTTACTTATCTGGCCCTTTGTGAGTCACATGGAAATTTTGGTTGGCACAGACACAACACTCACGCTCCAGGTTCATCAGGCCCGCGGGGCACATCGAGCTGTGGGGTTTAAGAAGACCCTGATCCTGCAAACACAACTGCAGCGGCGTGCTTCTTCTGCAGTGACCAGAAGACCCAACCAGGTAAAATTAGGTGCTATCAAGGTAAACATTTATCTGCAGTAAATACCCGTGACCCCGGTGCTAAGCTGAGGACTGGGAGATGGGGTTCCCGTGGTGGATCTCATCTGCACCTCAGGCTTTTCCCAGCACACGCCAGCTGTGCAGGTACCAGTTCTGCCTCACCCTGTCCACTCGCTGACCCAAACCTGCCAGGGTGGGAGGTCACAATCTCTCCCATCTACACATGAAATCCCTGGACATGGCCAGGAGGCAGCAGGGGCAGTGTGGGGGCTACCCCATGCTCCACCAGCGTGGGACGGGGCCTGAGCTGGGGGCTGGCGTCTCTCCTTGCCTGGCTCTGCCACCTGCTCCCTGCACCAAGCCTCCCAATGCCAAGGGCCAGCTGGTCCCCTACAGCTCTGGCTCATCGCTCCAGGAGCTCTAAGGTAAAGCTTCCATCGGATCCCCGTGGGGCCGGGAGAGAGGAGCTGGGTCACTCCCTGGGAAGGGAGAAGTCATTTTTGAGTTGGGCACATGGGCTGGACAGGTTAAGTGTCACAGTCGAGGCAAACACCCAGAAGATCCTAAAACGGTCTCTTCTGCTCCTCCCTCCCTGTTCAGATCCCATCTTTTCCCACCCACCTCTAAAATATCCTGTGAGGCCATCAGCCACTGAGGGGAGTGAGTGGGGGTCCTTCTCCTGAGACCAGCCCCTGTGAGGGTCCTAAACCCAGCCTCTGAGGGTCCTAAAACCAGCCTCTGAGTGTCCTTCTCCTGAGGCCAGCCCCTGTGCGGGGCCGTGCTCAGCAAGGAGGGTTTGGGCTGACGCTGCCATGAGCTAATGGAAGGACGAGACCATGTGCTAGACGCGGCTCGATCTTTATTTACAGGCTGTTTCACGGAGCACTCCCGAACAAGCAGGTCGGACACTTTTAAAACAGTTAAAAAGGCAGCAGCTCCGCG
>NW_008612125.1:0-8422 GCF_000691845.1 Merops nubicus | reverse complement strand
GCATATACAGCACAGCCTCATAGGACACCAGCATGGAGGTCAAGAACACATGGCAAGATACTCTGGAAAATCACTGCCTCTATTTTGATCAGCACCAAGAATACAGAACAGGAGTAGTTTCGTGAGGATGATCAAACCTTGTAGAGCTAGAAGACACACTGCTGATTATAAAGGCAGGAATGACATGGCCATCAACTGACAGATCAACACTACACACTCCCAGAAAGAATGTTAGACTATTTTTTTTAAACAAGCCATGAAGAGGTCCTCATTAAGTTTTAGGTTTACCCAGGTCACTAAGAAACATTGCAACGTGTTACCTAACTACTCTTAACAGATATAAATGTAAAAAGAAAACAACACATGATACACTGAACCAACCAACATACTAGATTAAAAGCAAAAAACAATTTTCTTTCTTCTAAAGCTTAGACTTACTTCTCCCATCTCTGTTGGCATTTTTTTTTCCCCTAGAGGCTATTTTAGAGAAAAACATACCTAATTAAATAGATTGATGAAATACAGAAATGATAAACACATGCTCTAGTCATTTCACATGCCATTTATCAGATCACACTTATCTGAAGAATAATAAGAAAGAAAGAAGCTGTAATTTGGTAATATTTTTTCATCACAGCAATTTATTAATTTTGGGATTGCATTACTTGTATATTAAAGAAAGTGCATGAAGCCTGGAGTCTATAAAAAGCATACTGAATGACAGTTTACACAGAAAAGTCTCTCCTGCCACAGGACACCAGAAATTCAGTTGTCAACTGAGCATAGAATGTAGGCTCCCTTTATAGTCAATAAGAAAGAAGGGTAATTCCAGCACTGACCTATCCCCTTCTAAAACTCATTGGGATGATTTTTCTCCAGCAATGTTCTTCTCCCTCCACTGACTACACAGAGAGCCTAACATACTAGCTCCAGCTTGACATCTAACAGTTGCCTATTAAGATTACAATAGGCTGTTATCTTTTTTCTTGTGTAACAGTCTATACATATATTAAACACCCATGTCCAAAAGACTGGTTTTTGTTAAACCAGTTTTAGTTAAGAGATCACTGCTCTAGGTATGCATATGGAGTATATGTGCGAGTGCATAATTTTGGAAACTTAACAAGTTTACAAATGCACTTTTAAATGCCTTTTTCTTCAGAAATTTACCACTGCGATCAGCTGCACCACCTCTCATGATCCTTGCTACAATTACAGCTCCCGTGTGCTCATCTCTTCTGATGGTAGCTCCCTGAAATAAAACATAACCCACATACCACCCCCCCCCCAAAGAAACCATCATAAGAACCTTGCTTAGGATACAGTGAGCAGTGAAATATGTAAGCCAATATGTCTTTTTAAACTGAAATTAATTTTTTTATAAATTTTGTCTTATTCCTTGAGAACTTTCACCATTATTCAATGTTTGCCTATACCCACGTCAGGTGTTTGTGGGATGGCACGTACAGCTTCCTTTCTGTGGACTTTACCGAGTGCTTGCACTACCTGCATTATTATGGTGATCACAATTACTCAAGTGTGCAAAACAATTTCCTACAAGAAGCTTTCTGTGTCTTCTGAATCTTTAGACAATACAGCCAGTGCTTTTACATATAAAGCCCAGAAAAGCCAAGTTATTTTTTTTAATTTCTCCTACCTCTACTAGCAATATAAAGCTTTAACCAGGAATTAAGTCACTGTCTTCTTCTATTACTTCTCTTACACAAAAAAAAAAAAAAAAAAATCACGTCAGCAGATTTCTTCCCAGAAAGAAGTTTTTCTTAGGAGATAAATTCTTCCATTTTCATTTATATAAATTTAGTCCCTTGTCAATATAATGTTTATCAGCTCTCAAACATACTTTTATCATAGGTCACTGACTTTCATGCAGATGAAGTTATTCATTCAATGTTAGCTACAACATGGAAAGAATTAACGTGTTATAAGCATAACTGCTTCAGCATACACAGCTTCCTCAGAGATCTTGTCCCCCACATTAGCTGGTGTTATTAACCATTGTCTGTAAAGCATCTGATGAAAAATTGTGAAGGTGTATCCACCAAAGTTCTCTTTTTACATTACCGTATTAGCTTCAGAACACTCCTAGTTTCCTCAGACTATTTGACATCATCAAGTATCTCCTCCATACTCACAACAATGCTTTTCTATTACAGAGTTTTATGACTAGGACTGGGTTATCTTATATATACCAAAGGTTCTTTATTTTTCACTAGCCGAACAATTTTCACCGATTCCTCATCAAAATCATCATCAAAGTTATCAGGTAGAGGTGGAAGGACAGGGTCAAAGTTCTTCTGTGCTACAGTGTCATGTACTATAAGCATTGCCTGCATAAAGGAAATAAGAGTAATGTAGTGGGGTATTATTTCAGTTTCCAGAACTTGTTTCCAACATTGCAGCAAACTTAAACCTCCCCCTTCCCATCCTCACCAAAAATCCTCAAAAAGAGATTTTGCAATTCTCTTACCCATCATGCAAGCTATGTAATGGTATATGTTGATATTTGAAGTAAATCTAGGCAAAACCAAAGCTGAGTCTAAATAAACTTACAGAATGGAGGTGGACTATGGAAAGCAAAAGCATAATTTTCTTTCCTTCTCCCTCAGAAAATATGAAAGCAGAGAAAGAAGATAACATGGCACATGATGCATAAAGGGCCTACACCTTGTCTTCTCAACCCCCTTCCCATCCTAAAGACCATGCAGGAAATCACAATGGAATAGAACTATAGTTTGTAGGAGGTTTTTCCTTTCTCTTAGGGACTCTCCAGTGTAACTTTTCCACTACAAAACATTCCACTGAAATTCTGCAAAGGAATTTCTTTTAAAGTCTCTGTTTTTTTTTTTTTTTACCCTGAGATGTGGTGTTGACAACAACTGAAGTAGCTCTTTTTCTTCATTATTCACTGGTGCAGTCTGCAATTCTTCTATTACCTTTAAAATAAAAATTGACAACCTCAAAATAAAAGGAGTCCACCAAACCAGACAACGTATTTGCAAGTGAAGATTTCTGGTAAGTGTTTGCTAACTCCTGTCATCCTTCAAAGTATCATGCACAGACCAAAACAAACCCTGCCCAACAGTGCATGAATCCTAAAAGAAAGCCTCTTCATCTCTTTAAATTTTATTAGATAGTGCAGGAAGAGGTCCTCAGAAAATAGGATCCTAGCTTCTAAATATAACTTTTAAGAGTGATTTGAGGAATATAATTTCATGAACAAGCTCTAAAACTGTAAATTTTATCTGGAATCTGAAAGTGATATGTGAAACAACATTCTTGTGCTTATACTTATGATGGAATCTAACCCTCTGTAGCCAGGTAGCATTATCTGCGTGCAGAAGTCGCCTTGTTTCCCTGCAAAGCTTGGATAGCAAAATACGCCCTGGAGTCTCAGGCCTTCCAAAGAGAAGATTAGAGAACTAATGTATGGGTAGAGAGAAGGGTTGGAGGGAGGAGGAAGGCAGAAGTGATTGAGCTAAGAGATATTTCCTTTCCCTGTCAGCGGTTCTAGATATGGAAGTTGTACAAAATTATCTTCTAAAGAGCAGAGGAGTAGTTTTATACAGGACTATACAACTTGATAGGCAGCAGCACCAAAACTTTTACGGAGGCGGTAGGCTATTTGTGGGAAAGGGGAGAGCAGATGTGCTGCAGGTTAAGATGGGGCAGTGGGGTCTCCTGGCTGTGCAAAGGGAGGAATTCTAGCTCTCAAACCTTCCACAGCCCTTCACCATGCTTTGGAAGGAAACACCCACATGCCACTTGTAAAGAGCTCTTGAAGGCAGTATAAATATAACTTTTCCAGGCATATGGCACATTGCAAACAGATTCAAGATATAACTTTGCTCTGTGAACAGACTGATGGATGAATTGATTGAGAGCAGCCTTGCAGAGAAGGACTTGGGGATACTACTGGATGAAAAATCAGATATGCAGTGTGTGCTTGCAGCCCAGAAAGCCAATTGTATCTCAAACTGCACAAAGAAGCACAGCCAGCAGGTCAAGGGATGCGATTCGCCTCCCCCTTTACTCCATTCTCGTTGAGATCCCCCCTACCTGCATTACTGCATCCAGTCCCAGGGGCCCCAGTACAAAACAGACATGGACCTGTTAGAGTGCATCCAGAGGAGGGCCATGAAAATGATCCAAGGGCTGGAACACCTCTCCTATGAAGAAAGGCTAAGAGAGTTGGGGCTGTTCAGTCTGGAGAAGAAAAAGTTTTACGGAGACCTTACTGCTGCATTGAAATAATATAAAGGCAGGTTAAAGGAAAGATGTAGAAAATCTTTTTACCAAGGCGTATAGTAACAGGACAAGGAGCAGCAGTTTTAAACTGAGAGAGGGCAGGATTGACACTGAATATAAGGAAGAATTTAATTTTTTTGATAAGGGTGGTGAGATGCTGGAACAGGTTGCCCAAAGGAAGTTGTGGATGCCCCACCAGTGGAAATGTTCAAATTCGGGTTGGATAGGGCTCTGGGCAACCTCATCTAGTGCATGGGGGCCCTGCCCATAGCAGGGCAGTCAGACTACATGATCTTTCAAAGTCCCTTCCAACCCAACTCATTCTATGTGAACACCAATGATTTTGGGCTATAATGGCTTTAAATCCTTAAGTCTGAACGCTTAGCTGGAATGGTCTATCGTCAAGAAAGGACAGAATGCTTTTTGCAGCCTCTCGCTTCTGAAGGCCATTAATCTAATCCTTCTGTTCTACCTGCCTGTGCCTGTCTTCACTGGACACTTAATGACATGACATTTTTAAGCCCTCGTCTCCTTTATCAATCATGAATGAAACTTGCCAACAGATTCCAAAGACAGTTGTGGAAGACGAGAAAAACGTACACATGTAGCACAAGTGCATACGTTTGATTTGTTAGAAAAGCAGACTTTAATAGAAAAATAAGGAGACAGGAATTTTTACTCACATCTTCAGCTAATCCTGCTGCACTATGTAAAACAGGAGTTGGGCTCTGTCTTTCATAGTGACGGAGTTTTTCATGAATCTGAAAAAAATTAATCAGGTATATTACTACAGAGAGACAGAAAGCTTCCTAAATAGATTTACACTGGAGTATTCTTATATTTACAGAATATAGTTTTTCTGAGATAAATGTCAGAAAAAGAAGTCCTCTTTGGGTTATTTTTGTTTTGGAGTATTTTAGTTTCCTTTTTGGTCACAGCCAGAAAATCTGTTAAGACTTCAACAGCCTAAGGAAAAAAAAAACTGAAGCCATTTCACACTACTTTTTAGCTACAGGGCACGCAATCAAGATGGAAATGCTTTCCTGAACAAAATATGTTCACTGTCAACAAATGATCTTAACGTTTGTGCTTAAATATATGCTTTGGTCAGGATGGAATTCTACAAACAAAAAAGCTTTGGCAAATTATATGGTTGATAAATCAAAGGAACAAAGAATAAGTAACCTGTAAGGAAAATGTATGTTGATAAATGATTTACCTTCATCAGGTAGCTGAGACTCTTTTCACTGAAGACATCCCTAAGGAATCCTATTTCCTCTCTATGGTTTGAATCTGGTCTTAGCTGAGATGTCAAAAGGGCCAAAGTTTCATGCAATCCTATATTTAAATTCAGAATAGAAAAAAAAAAACTTTGTAGATATCATGTCTCACAAAACTTTCTATTACAGGTTTAACATCATCTCTGGTACCTGGGTACCATCTTGATGATTAAGTTCACAGAGAGATTTGTGCTTATTTTCCATTCATTTTGTAATGCTCCCTTGTTACATACAAACACAGCTGAAGATATAACACATTAAGGCAAAAGCTACCAAAGCAATGTATAATTTTTAAGGCATTACTTTTGAACTTCTCCCCCCTTATGTTAATTCCTCTGGCTCTAGAAAAGCTAGCCCTGTAACAAACTCTGTTATTACAGTGCTGCAGTGGACTTGCAAAATGACTTAAATGCCTCCTTTGCTGTATAGCTACCAACTCTATTTCCTGAGCAGCTTTGCTTACTACAAATGTTACCCTGCCTTTGCTGCCTCTGAGGCACCTGTTAGAAGTCAGGTTTGACCAGAAGAGGAAAGGACTGGTGTAGATTTCCACTGCAGTGGAAGCAACACTTTTGGCAAGTTTGCTAAAAAGCATTTAAATATCAATATCCCCATTTTGCAATGCACAGAGCCAGATATAAGTTAAGTTTTCTTTGGTGGACCATGACTGTAGAAACAAAAAACAAAGAAAGGGGATGGGGGTTAAAGTCCACTCTTTTGGCTGTTCTCTCTATGAACTTCAGAGTGCATTTGGATCCGGGAGACTCAAACTCTGACTTCTGCTTTAAAACTCAGTATCATTAGCTTATATGACTTCACCCTTGACTGCATACTGGAGAAGCTGGTTAGCAAGCCTTGAACAGAATGACTGTTTTAAGTCAAATGGAAGAATACTAACAAAGCTTACCAAAAAACTATTCATAAAATATTAACAAGTGGCACAGCAAGCAGCAGAGACAAAAGGGCTGATCTTTAATGAGCATTCACAGACGCCAGTGTTTTACTCAGAGTTCTAAGTTTGTCCATAGGTCCCTGTCTACCAGCATATATCCAGAGGCTCTAGCGTTCTTATGAAACTAGGTGTTTCCTGAAACATCTGACTATATATATTCATTTCCACCTTTTATACTCCACTTTCTTTGTATTCTTTTAGGTAAATGCATAAAAAAAAAAAAGATAGTTAAACAACCTTAATTTTACTTAATTGCAATTTGAATTTGTTGTCTGTGTGAAACGCACACACTAAAATTTCCATCACTGGTCTGTTGGAAAGCACGCAGATTATTTACCTGAGTCTTCCGAAAGCACCGGCATGGCTTTATTCTTAACCTTAGAGACAAATGTTCAACCTAGATCAACACGATTGTTTCTTCTTTCTGGACTGTGATTCAGAAGCAGTCCTGAAACGAGCAAAGGTAATACCTAAGGTCTAGCACACAAGAAAAATGGCAATCATGTAAAAACAGTAAATTCCTTATACACCTTTCTCTTCAAGTGTTCAGTTTAACCTGAATCACGCAAAGTTCTCCAGTTATTCCACTATGCAGGTAACAATATGGAAAAGATTGTTATATAATAATCATAGGTTATTTTTGATAAAGCTGATGTTGAAGAGAGCAGATGTTTCCTTATTCTGTTCTCAAGATTGACAGTTCTAGAATGCCTACATAACTGTCTGAAAAGTCAGAAAAGAAAAAAGCATGCTGTAGAACAGATGTCTAGAAGGATCAATAGAACACCACATACACAGAAATAATGAGCATGCAGGAAGAAGCTGTCATGACAAGATGTTCTGGGGCTTCCTAAAAGCACACCTCAAAGGAATCCACATCCCCCCTGGCACTCTGATGCAGACCAGGCTATAATTAAACGAACCTTATGGAAGCTCTCAGAAGCCTTCATGTCTCTCCTCCATCAACACTGGTCATGCATACTAACGATACTACCACAAATAAGGCTACTACTTTCACTGCTCAGAAATTCCATTAGATGCTTTTATCACTGATTGTTCTTGTCACCCAGAGCAAGAAACTCCAGAGCAATTTCATTTCAATCTGCAAAACCGAATCTATGCTTCAGTTCTTCTATCAGTGGCTTCTACTGCCAGTCCAAGATGAAACACTTTTTGTGTTCCAGGGCATTTAAAATCTCATTTGTGCTTATAATATTTAACAGACTAATGCTTGCAGAAAAATAAACAGCCATAACAGCAAGAGAAAAGGCTTAGAAAAAAATGT
Source organism: Merops nubicus (assembly GCF_000691845.1). Classification (NCBI taxonomy): domain Eukaryota; kingdom Metazoa; phylum Chordata; class Aves; order Coraciiformes; family Meropidae; genus Merops; species Merops nubicus. The sequence continues at coordinate 639 of NW_008612125.1, read as the reverse complement.
GGGATATTCCAGCTCTTTGCTAAATGCAGTAAAGGACGATCCCTGGGTTTCTATTTATAGATAAAATCTCTGATATTTTGATTGCATGACACAAGCTCAATAGCTTCCTGATTCAGCTTTATTTTGGTTACCTGCCTGGTAGTCCTGCATGGCAAATTAGCACACACCAGTTTAGCATTTTCTAATTTCCTGTCTCTGCAACATACTGAAATACTGAGCTCGACAGTCACCTGTGGTTTGCACCTCATATTTTGTACTGCGATGCTTCAATAGTCCACCTGGGTATCAAAACAGCAATGAGTTGTGTCTTGAGACAGCAAATAACTAAGCAGGTGAACTGAAAGAATCTTGAAATTCCACTCTAATCCATGGATCGTACCCCACTGTATTACACATACTACACATAACTTTCAAAAAGCATTATTACCTACTGCTTTGAAGAAATAAAAATTTCACAAACACCCGCCCCCCGGGTCGGCGGTCCGAACTCAGTCGATCGCCCCTCATGCGACCTAGGGGCTTGGCGGGAACGCGCGGGGCGGAGCACAGCGAAGCGGAACACCTTCCCCAGCACCAGCGGGAAGGGTTCTCCCGCCCGTGCCTTCTCTTCCACACCCCGTACCGAGCTCAGGCACCGAT
>NW_008612124.1:26679-26985 GCF_000691845.1 Merops nubicus | reverse complement strand
CGGCCCGCCGCAGGGGCAGCGGGAGCGAGCCCGAGCCCGCCTCCGGGCAGTCCTGCAGCTCCCTCCTCAAGACCAGCTGGCTTTTGCTCTTGAAGAGTTTGCAGAGCTTGTTGGCCAGTGCGTGTTTGTATTTGTGGGGGGTCTTCTCCACCTTCAGCTCCGGCCTCCCCACCATGTCCAGGGAGTTCTCATCGCTGTCCTCCGCATACCCACTGTCCATGCAGTCCTTCAGGCTGGAGACGAAGGACTTCAGGGACTTTCTGGAGACCACCGTTAGCTCCGAGATGGAGTCCTTGGAGCTGGTGA
>NW_008612124.1:13522-26648 GCF_000691845.1 Merops nubicus | reverse complement strand
CACTCGGGAGGGCTTATAGCCCTCCTCCGACAGCGCCGAGTACACGGAGTCTTTGGAAACTGCGCATGGGGGGGAAAGCAGCGAGTCCCGCTCAGGGGAACAGCCGTCGGTTTCCACTTCCTCCTCCTCCTCTTCATCCTCCTCCTCGTTCTCCGAGACCACAGGCTCAACAACACTGCACTCTTTGCTGAGGACATCATTGAGGATATCTGAAAGGCAATCAGAGGTATATCGTGTCTGGCACAGGCTCCAGCATAACAGCCAGAGATGTGATGACCCCAAACAACAACATTCCTACAGTGTGGCCAACACTCTCTTTGATCCTGCATGGTTTCAAACAAGGAGCTGAAAACCCCCTACTGAATATTTCTAGACTACCACAAGATGCTCAGACGCAATGCAAAACAAAACATGCTTCTCTCCTTGAGGTCACATTCTGTTTGGGTTCTCAGAAGGCAAACACCAGTTGGGGTTTTGCTTCCTTCCTACACAGATTTCACAATGAGCTCACATGGATGAAGGATGAACCAGAGGGCAGGAGGAAAGCAAGGCGCTTGGCTAACCAAACCCCAGACTGCCCCACTGCGGGTGGCCTCCTGGCAAGGCTAGACTCACGGCAAAACCCAAGGGCCTCTGGTCCAGTTTGCTGGAGCAATGAACACTAAACTTTCACGAGAACAGAGAAGGTCTTCCAAGAATGAGGAAGCTGGAGAAACCAGCTCAGCAGAAGGGGAAGCCACTGCTTCCCCTGCAAAACTGCTGCGGCTGGGCTGAGAGCACAGCAAAGGCACCCGCTGCTCCTTGGTCATCCCTGCTGCGGGTGGAGAGAGCTGTGATGTCTGAGGGGTCTCAGTCCCCCAAAGCCCTGACATCTCAGTGTGATCAGGCTTTCCTACAAACAATTATTTCTGGGCACAGGCAAGGATTACTCCTTGCAGAAGAGCTTTCTACCAAACAAGGTCCCCATCGTAACAATACCCACATGGACTTGGGTGCAGTGAACCTCTTCCAGCTTAATGCAAGGCATAACTTTGCCCAGGAGAGCAAGTCTTGCATGATTTCTTTCTGGCAACACATATGCCTGGGCCACAAGTGTCTTGTGCCCAGTAATCAGATGAAGGTTTTGCTTGGGATCACAGCAGGCGTCATTGCCCAAGCTGACACCTACACCCTCTCCCATCTAGAGGACAGTGGCATCCACTGTGCCACCACTCCATCCAACCCCAACAATTTGTTATCAGCTCTTTCAGCTCCGGCCACAGCTAGTGGCAGCCTCAGCCAAGCTGAAGGCAGCTCTGCAATGGGGCACAGAGGACTGTGGTCTCCCTAGGAGGGCTGTGGGACCTCCTCCACTTACCAAAGTTATCCTGATCCCAGCTGTAAGTGTAGCAGCGAGTGGTGGGGATGGGGATGGTGTGGAGCTTGTGGGGCTGAGCCTCGCCTGGGAAGAGAGGAGGGAGAGGAGTTAATTTGCAGGGACGCACAGTACCACTCCTGACAGCCCTCCTGGCCAGTGGGAAATGCCACCCACCCCACGTACATGCTTTGGGGAGCCCAAGTCATGCAGGACACCGGTGCTGATGTTGTTATTCCCATGAAGTCACATGCAACTGGCATGAAAGGACATTTCACAGCTATAAAACCCATCAGACATCACTGCTCCTATCAGGTTCTGATTTAATGTTTTTGTCTTACCCACAAAGGCTGGAGAACTTTCTTTTTTTTGCTGTTTTTAATGAAAGATGACAAACCACTTGTGGCTCATCACACAGCTATGAAATAGGACCTTGGTCAGTGGCGTATTTGTTGTAGCAGTTGTTGCTGTGCTAGGTTCATAGGATACCAGGTTGGAAGGGATCTCAAGGACCATTTCAGTCCAGCCTTCCTTGGCAAAAACATGGTCTAGATAAGACGGCCCAGCTCCTGCCGAGCTGATCTTGAAAGTGTCCAGTGTTGGGGAATTCACCACTTCCCTGGGGAGATTATTCCAATGGCTGTTTGTCTTCACTGGGAAAAATGATTCCAACTTCACCTTCCATAAAGGCCAGCAGAAAACCCCAGAGGAAAGAGGGGCACAGGGCAGAGGCTCTCACCCGTGATGGCAGGAAAGGATGCAGCCCCAGCAATGTCCCGCAGCACAGACTGCAGCCGCTCCCGGGCCAGGACAGGGTCACTGCTGGTGGCTGCCATCTCCTGAGCTTCAGCAGCGCTGGCGTAGATCTCTGAGAGCTCTTCCAGCGTCTTGGACTGAGGGGAGCAAAGCCAACATGAGAGATTGAAGGGTCCCTCCGCAAAGGTAACACACAGGTCTTTGGGCAGGATCACTAACTACCACTGGTTACTCCCTCCACTACTTCCTACCCACTTCAGGTCACCCAAAACTTATGCAAAGAAAAAAGTGTTTGAAAACACCTAAAAGGTGTTTTCTTCACAACATGTTGCCCCTCCCTCCCCAAACATCAAAGCAAAGTGTTTCTCTGCTCAAGCAAACACTTTTTCTGCATTTAAAATGTAGAGGCACTTTCTGTCTTCACCTAGGGGGAGGGAAAGGAATAAAATGGTAAAAGACACGAGACCTCCACACACATTCACAAACCAGAAGTGCAGACCTCAAGTCTCACCTGAGAAAACAAACGTGTATTTTTCCTACGAAAAGCATTATGAAAACTTTTTTTCTTTTGTCAACCAAGTATTACTTCAGCCAGGAAATCCACCAGCCAACCTCACAAGACTGCTCTCGACAGCATCGTGGCATCACCGAAGCCAAAGCTCTCCGAGCCTACCTTCAGGAGGTGGTGCAGGCTGTCCAGGTCGCAGCGGGTGCCGAAGTTGGCCTGGTAGAGGTGCTGGAGGAGCAGGACGAGCGTGGCGTGCTGCGGGGGCTCGCTGGCGCTCAGCCTCTCGGCGATGGAGAGGAACTCGCTCTGCACCTCGGAGCGGTTGAGCAGCAGCACCGTCCTGGGGACAAGGGGGTGCTGGTTAGGCCAGGCAGGCAGGCTTGGACACTGGTGGCACATGAAACTCTTCTCGTAGAATGGTTTGGGTTGGAAGGGACCTTTGATCTAGTCCAGCCGCACTGCAGGGAGCAGGGACATCTGCAACTAGAGCAGGTTGCTCAGAGCCCCAGTCAACCTGACCAGAAATGTTTCCAGGGATGGAAAATTAGACAAATTCACACTAGATGGCAGCGTCCTCTCACGTTGGTCACAGTTGGAGGGTCTCAGGGCTGTGCAAGGGTGTCAGACCCACACTGCAGTGCCACCCGCGGGCATGGGGCAGGTAACGGATGAGCATCCTCCATCCTGCCCCTTGGCACCTTCTCTCCTGTCACATCTGCAACACCACCACCCCAATCATTGTTCAGTCAACCCCAGATAGGGCTCTAGGCCAGCAGCCAGTTGTTCTAACTGAACATCCAGCACATGCAATGAAGGGGGGGGCTAAAAAATGAAAGTGGCCCCCTGAACACCCTCCCCCTGCAAGATGCAGGTCAGAGCATCTCTCCTGAGCTTTAAGGAGAAGAGCCACATACTTCAGGTGTATTCTTCTTTTGGGCCACATCATGAACATCCACAGGGTTTGAATTCCCAAAGCTGCTTCCCTGAGAGAATGTGCTTCAGCTCATGGAAGGGAGCAGTCCACCTCGCTGAGCAAAGCCAGCTCTGAGTTAAGGATGTACTCTGGTGTGCGTGGGTCTAGAAAGCTCAATAAGCCAATGGTGCAGCTCGTGTGCAGCTCTGTGCCAGGTTTTCTGGGCTTTGTATGAAAATATAACCACCCTGCTGTAAGTCACCAGGGGTTACACTTGTACCAGTATAAGCATGTGGAGCTGTACTGGGTGAGCGGCACAGCAGCACCAGTTCAGCTGGGTGGGATCCAGGTGCAGATCCAGACCTGCACGGCACAAGTGGACAAGCCAAAGGAGCAGGACACATATCCTGCACAGAGTGGAGGTGGCTGCGCAGGAGGGACTGTCCCTGGGGCTGGCACTGCAGCCAGAAAGGGCACACACCGCCCGGGCTCATTTTCCTATTTACAGATGAGTTGCCCTGGCAGGAGGAGAAGTTCAGCCCTTGAAAAAGGTGCAAAGTCTGACTGCGCTCAGAGCTGCAAGGCTTGCACTGATTGTCACACTGGGATCAACTTGTTTCTGTCCCCTGTCAGGGTGGTGACTCCCAGATATGCATCAAAGCATCTCCTGAGTGTTCTCTGACCTGTGCCAAGCTCAGCAGCTCCCTGAGGTTTTTCCTTCCCTGTCTGTTTTCACCCAGATCTTCAGTAAGCAGGGCTGGGGGACAATGGACATGGGGAGCTCACAGCCCTGACTCATGGCTGTGGAAATGCCCCAGCCACTTCCCTCATCCCTCCCCACAGCTCAGCTATCCAGCTCTTCTCCCCAGCACCCACCGCTACACCTCTGAGATGCTGCTCACTGCAGCCCCACTGCTGCTTAAGCAGCATGGAACTGGGGGGATGCTACAGAGTGGCACCCACAGCCCCCATGGCCACACTTACACAGTGGAGCTCTGGTAGTTCTTCACAGGCAGCCCCTGCTCTGTCCTCACCAGCCTCTGGAAAGAGATCCCTGGGGGAGAGAGCAGAGGATGTGAGATACGGCACCACTGCAGACTGCTCCGCCTCAGGAGGACATTGGCTCTGCCTCCTAAAGTGGTGCTGACCTGGCTGAGCCACTGGCTGGAGCAGGCATGGCAGCACCAAGAGTCCTTTTTGGTGAACAAGGCACAGTCACCACATAAAGAGACCAGCCCAAGAGCAAGGGAGCCTTGGGATGTAAAGGGTAAAAGCCCAGAAAGACAGAAAAGCAACCAAAGGATGGAACAGGAGTGCTGCTCCACCCCCAGTCCCTTCTGCCCCACTGCTGATGTGGGATGTGAACTACACGGATGATGCCACTTGCTTTAGCCCCCAGGCCCTGGATCTCACTTATGGACAGCAGAACATTGTCACTTTCCCACTCCCAACAGAGATGGAGCCCAGACTAGCCCCAGCAGAGGAGAGGCTGCCAAGGCCAGCCAATGTCCCTAGATGCCTCCCTGGGAGTGTCCCCAGGTTGCCATCAGGAACCCCAACCAGATGCTATCAGATGGACTTGGACTGGGTGGCAACGGCAAAGCCCGTGCAGGACTGGGTTGCATCATGGGACAGTTCTTATGGAACCAACGAGGTCCAGCACCTTTATTCCTGCAGGCAGCCACATCCCAACCCCAGCTGCTGCTCAGCAGCCCAGAAGCAGCACCCACAGTGTGGTCCAGCACCCACATGCAGCTCATGTTGATCCACACCTGATTATGGCAGGGTTCACCCCTCTTGCAGAGGCATCTGCCCCAGTTTGCAGATAAAAGCTACTCCACTCTTGTTGACAGCAGCCTGTTCTCAGTTAATATTTAACCTCATCTCCATAAAAACCTTTAGCCTCAAGCTCACAGCAGGTCATGGAGGCCATGCAACAAGCATGTAAGGTCCCAGACATCTTACCAGTAAAGGACATGTTTTCACTTTTCTTGGCTCCAGCTGGTGGAAGAGGACACAGTGAAGGACAGCACTGAGCCCCCCAGCCCTGGCAGGCCAACACCTCACACATGACATCTTTTGGGAGGGGTGGAGGAATTTCATGCACTTGTAGGAGGGGAAAGGCTTCTGGACCAAAGTCCAAAACCAGCTTCAGGCACTGGTGATGGCACAAGAGCAAGATGTGGCAAACCCCCCACCCCAGCACTGGGGCTTTCCCAACGTTCTGTAAAACATGGCCCAAATCGGTGTTATGGCAATAAGTGACCAGGAAGGAGCTGGGGAAGTCCACAGCTGCATCAGCATGGGACAAGCATCCCCATGTGTGTGCTGACTCTGCAGCCCTGAGCTGGAGGCTGAACACAGTGCAACAGCCCAGCCTAGCCTTGCTTGGTGGCCATGGCCTTTTATACTGGTGGAGCCTTGAACTGGGGGTAAATCAGCCTGTTCAGAGCCAGTGCTGGAAAGTGCTTAGTGGAGTTTTCATATTTTTTTGTTCCTCTGAAAGCATCTTTCTCCCTATCTGCACTTACAAGCTCCCATCTCCACAGGACTTTGCTGCTGTGATGGAGATCCTGTGTTTTAAGTTCCCATCAGGGCTCTCCAAAGCAGCTGCCTGGATTGAGGATGTGGGGAAGCACCCCCAGCCTCACCCACAGCCCAGGTACCCCTCCATGGGCCCCAAGTCCTGCTTGGAGCCAATCTTGCTGCCGTGGCCCCACACAGGATTAAACAAGGGCTGCAACCTGCTCTGTGTGATAACAGCTCTCCATAAGCCACCAAAAGAAGGGGAGATTAGGAGAAAGGACTTTTCAGAAATAATTGGAAGAGCTGCTCCATCGGGAACAACAGGACATCTACGAGAAGTCCCTAATTAAGAGGCATGCTGCTGCTGCCAGTGGATGTGCCCAAAGCCGTATCACAAGGCAGCGTCTCGTCTGTAAAGAACGAGCCAGGGAGCCCCTCAGCCCTATGGAAATCTCCACGCAAGGTCAAGCTCGAAGGCTCCAGCCACCTTGATGTCAATGAATGGACCCACTGTTATCATCCCGGTTACACCACTGAGCATCTCCCAACAAAGCTCGGGGCAGGGCAGGGCAGGGCAGGGCAGGAGCAGCCAGCACGTGCTTCTGTCATGGAAAAGACCCACCAGACCGAAAGGCAGCCAGGAAATAGTTACATTTTGCTAATTCACACAGGTCCAGAGCTGAGTCCCTAGGATGCTCCCACCACCTTGCACACAAAGCAACCATCAACAATACAACCCTGCCCTGCTCCTCCAGAGGAATGTGGTCTTGCCCCATGCTGGACCACCAGGAAAATCATCCAGAGTATGGAGGGCAGAGGTCCATGCCTCCTGGGAAAGCTGAGGTTTGGGATACACAAGGTAGGTGTGGCCACCATGCTCAAGGGGGTCATGAAGCAGGTGAGATATGAGACAGCAACACCAGAAGAATCTCCAGAAGGAACACGGGGGTGGTTGTGGCAGTGGGTGGTTTTGGGGAAGCAGCACATGAAAACCCCACAGAAGGGCAGGAGCTCTTACCAGGGGCCTTGAGCTCGTTGCTGATGAAGGTGAGCAGCTCACGGAATATGTCACAGTAGGGCACGGGCCAGGTCAGGAAGCTGTGATATACACTGGCGGCTTTCAGGAGCAGGTCGGAGCCTGGGGGGAAGTGGGGAGCCTGTGAGGGACAGGGAGACATGGTTAGAAAAGGAGCAAGGACACGGGCCTTGAACGCCGCATCAAAACTTGAGGTTTTAGGCTGGAAGAGAAGCGGATCAGAGCAGATGTTCAACCTGTGACACGCTGTCCTCTCTCAGGAAAGGGTCAAAGGATCCCCAGAGGACACAGCTCTGAGAAAGCTTCATCCATCTCTGCACCTTCCCAACCTCCCAGCAGTGGCTCACGTGCCCAAGCCTATATATAAACTCCTTTTCAACAACCACAGATCCATACAGATGAATCCCATTACAGCCCATGCTTTTGCAAGATCTGGCAGCAATGATTTCCTTGGGATAATGATGCATTGTGCTACTACTGCTAACAATAAAAAAGTACATCCTGTGAAGGCTCCAAACCTTTTCATTAGTGTTGCCTATACATTCTGCACAAGTATAAAGGGTAATGAAACAAATTGGCCTTCTCTGTACAGAGATTGTCTGTCTCACTTTCTGATGAGCTCATCTTTAAATAAAAGGCTTAAAACACTGAAGCTCCTTTTTTTTTTTTTTCCTCAGCTTGTGCAATGGTTGCCTGGTCTTGATCCCTGTAGGTTTGTACAGGACCTTTTTTTGAGCTGAATGGATCAAAGCAGACCGTGATGTTCCAGACAAAAACCACCTTGATTTTGGCGGCTGTTCCAGGTGGCTCCGCAAGGGCCCTGGACCTCCCCAGGGGCTGGGGTGAAGCTACGTGCAGCAGCCTCGGGACTTACACACAGGACTGCATAGTAGAAGAGCAGAGCCAGGGGCGTTACGAGGTCATAGTCACACTTCTCCTGCACCTGTAGGAAACAGCCCGAGGGCAGAAGGATGAGCCAAGTTACTCACCATTAGCATTCCCCAAGAGCATCCTTGGAGGTGGTGGGAAACCCACAGCCAAGTGCCCAGCCTCCACCATCACATCATCATCCCCAGCAGATTTCCTGGTCTCCAAAACCACCCCTGATGCCCCCATAATCCACAGCGATGGGGCAGGGAGAAGAGCACAGACTGCCACTCTGCCTTGACCCTCAAGAAGCCAGACTGGGCCAAGCTCCCAGCCCTCCAGTGCTCCTGATCCTTGAAGAGTTGCACAAAGTGCTGTGGAAGTGGCTCAAAGCAGACAGTTTGGAGAAGCAAGCAGGCAACCCAGCCCCTGAAAGTTGCTCCTGCCCCTTGCAAAGCATGGTGCAGACCGTGGTTTTTTTTGCCCTGGCCTTTGCCAATGAACAGCCAGCAGAATTATTTCACAAAGGGACATATTGATGGCTCCAGAAGACTCTTGCAGACAGTCTCCCCTTGGTCGTGAGCACAGCATGAAGTGCAATAAATCCTTATATAAACCCTAAGGTAATAAAACACTATTTGCAGCTAGATCAATTCCAGTCATTAAAAAAAAAAGAAAAAGAGTATAAATAGATTAAACTGAATCTTAAAGGGTATCAGCTCTGCAGCCCAACAGCTAGACAGCCTTTCTTTCCCAAACCATGAAAGGCAGCATTTACCCCATGACATGAACCCCAGAGCTGAGGATTTAGGAAACACATCACTGTTTCCTGCCACATCAAGGGATTCCTCCAAGGTCCTCCCAGCCATAGCTCGGGGTGACCCTGCTTGACCAGCGATGTCTTGAGCTTCTCCAGCACATGATAGGACCATGGCAGGTCAGTGTGATGACCCTGCTGTGCTTGACCCAACCAGGGCTGCTGCAAAGTGCTAACCCTGCCCACGGCCCCCACTGTCCCAGCTCCACTCCTGGCTCTGCAGGAAGCCCAGCAGAGCCACAGCAAAGTTTCCATCAAAAACAACAGGAAGCCTTCAATTTGCTCTGATTTGGAGTAGCAGCTCCCAGCTTATGCAGGGGGAAGGTCTGAGGAAGGCCAGCTCCATCTGTGCAGCCCTACAACCCGGGCTGCCCTTGCACAGTGCTGAGCAGCACTTTGGGAAATCAAAACCCTTCCCCATGGACCTGCAGGGCAGCCTGAAGAGCAGATATCTGACCTGGGTTTTACCCCTTATATCTCCCACATGCTGGAAGCTGACAGGACACACACGGCTGCTCCAACCAGAGCTTTGCAATTACCAACCCACCATCACCCAACCCTGAGCTACGGTGCTCCAGCAATATCCCACCAAAAGCCAGAATCACCCACCAAGCTCCAGGCAAGCTCCAGCCCAACACACTTCGGGCAAGCCCCAGAGTTGACATCACCTCAAAGCCCACAGCCCTCACTGGCAACCCCCAGCTCACCTCTTTGGCCTTGCCAAGGATCTTCTCCACCAGGATGAGGTAGTTGCCAGCATCTCGGCTCACCAGCTCCTGCAGGCTCCAGCAGTTCAGGCACAGCCCAGCTGCAGGGGAGACAGAACCACCGTTCAAGAAGGTCACAGGAGGGACGAACAATGGGAAGGGCTCAGGGTGAAGGTGTTCACCACCTGCATCAGAGGAAAAAAACTCCCACCCTCCTTCTGGACAGATCTAATCTCACCAAATGGTGCTTACGTCATCAGCATCAGTTTGTACCCAAGCACCCTCATGCTCTCACTCACAGAGCCCAAGGCACTGAGCTGGGTTGGATGCTTCTCCCCCAAGGGAGGCTGGGTAGCTGAGATGCCTTCACTGCCACATGCATGCTGCAGAGGCCACAGGGATGTCCACAGTATGGGGGGATGCCCACTTCCATTCTGCCCAAGCCTACCAGTACAACCCCTTGCTCTGCCATCCCCAGGCTCAAACGCCCCAGTTGCATTATCCCAGCTATAAACTCACTCCAACCCTGCAAAATTCAGCTCCCCATTGGCACATATCTAACTCCCTCCAGCTGCATCACACCTGAAAGAAGATGCTGCATCCCCCTCACCAGCTTTCCCACACCCTGAAGATGCACCATCACAACAACATCATGGCAATCAGAGCTCATATCAGCATCATTGTTAAGCCTGCTCAGCATTTATTCCATCTCTTAGCATTTCCAGATTTTCATTAAATGTATTAAAACCCCACCAGAAGATTAACCAGATTGAAGGATGGAGCATCCTTCATCTCAGTGGATTGAAACCCCCCTGGCCTCTATCCCCAGACTTCTGCCTCTCGCTGCTGGGACCCAACTGGTGACAATAGCCCAAGGTGTTTCCCGAGGCCATCGCTTTTCTTGGCAGTCAGGGCCACCTCCCAGATTGTCTTGGAGGAAATGATCTGCACAGAGGCTGCTGGGAGCCTCCATTCATCCCAGCCCCACATCCCATGGGAGGAGGAGGCCATGCTGGCCAGTTCTGCAGAACAGGACCTGCAGACCAAGGAGGAAGCAGCACCTCCTCCTCCCCAGGGTCCTGGGCTCCACACACAGCCCTGCAGAGAAAAGTTATGGGGAAATCTCAAGCAAACACCTGAAGAAATCTCTGAGGAGGGTCCATGTTTCCATCTCCCCCATCTTGCATTGCCATGTTTTTTTTCACCAGGAGTGGAGGCTGTGCCAACACCTCAGCTACAGCCCATGGCATGGTTCAGGAGGTGGTGGCACCAGGGTGCTTCCGAGCTCAGTCCAAAAGCAAGAGAAGCAGAGCATCTCTTGCTGCAGGGAAGTGGGGATAATGATCAGAGAGGAAAAATAAACATAGATCCAGCCTTTCTTCACTTACGCAGTCTACTAAGTGACACAGAAAGACAACAATCACCAACCCATGTGTGTTGTTGTGTTGGAGATAAGAAGGAAGAAACAATGCCATGAGCTGGCAAGGGGATGGTGGTACAGGCCACAGATCTACAGGTTACACTGTCCATCTCTCAAACGTTATTTCCAGTTGTAGAGGCTACAAATTCAAACACACAGACACGTAAACACCCTAAAAATACTTTTACTCACCATTTAGTTGTTAAATAAGACTAATTTAAATCAGGAGAGTGGACTGACATGGCCCAGCTGGGAGAAGGCCAATGTCAAGACAAGTAAAGCTAGCTCTAAGGCTGCAAGAACAGCACCTCACTTGCCCCCTGCCGTGGACAGCCTTTTGCTCACCAGGGCAAGCACCATTTCTGTGGCTTTTTGCCTAGCTCATAGCTGAATTAACAGGGCAGGAGCCTTCCTGCAGGGGAAAGCCCCCCTGCTCCCATGCAACGTTTTACTTTCAATGAATCAACATTTTCCAGCAGAGAAAGAGCCCGATGGAAAGTTTCCAAGAAGCTCAGATGCATTCGCTGTTCACTCCAGTTGCAATTTTTTGTTTGCCTCTAGTGCCTGTGGCATCTTGCTGGGCTTGCTGGCACCCCGAGCTGGGTGGGTTGGGATATTTTGTCAGCAAGGGCACAGCCACAGCGACCTGGCAATTCAGCGATGCCCCAGATTCCCTCGGAGCCACTTCCAGAAGCCAGGGCGATGGCCCAAAGCCACGGCTCTGCCTGGCACGGCTCTGGCTCAAAGAAATCAATATTGCCCCAGAGCGCAGCACCGTCCTGGGGAAGCCCCAGCACCCATGAGACAGCCAAGAACCCGGCCCAGCAGAAGCAGCCAGAGCTGCCCGGAGCTCTGCTGGCCTTGGGGAGAAGCGTTCCAAGGCTCCAGAGGAGCCCAGCCGAGCCGGAGGGCTATGCCACCAGCCAAAGCCCGGCCTCACTGCAGGGCAGAGCCGGGAGAGCCGCAGAGCCCAGCCCCGGGCAGGGGCATCTCCAGACCAGGAGAACACTGCTTCACGCTTGCTGAGCAGAACCACAAATACAAATAGCCCAGCACGACACAGAGACACAGAGCTCCTTCCTTCCGCTCCCTGCTAGTGAGGGAGGAGGAAACGGCGGCGGCAGCAGCTCGCTGCCTCATTCTGTGCTGAATGGGCAGAGGGAGAGGTGCTGGGCTCCTTCCCCCGGGAGGAGCTGGGGCAAACCCACTGGGAGCAGGCTGGGGGCAGGGGCAGGTAGCGGGGAGGAGGGCTCAAGGGAAGTGCCTTGCAAATATCATAAAATCATAGAATATATTGGGTGGGAAGGGACCTCCAAAGGGCATCTAGTCCAACCCCCCTGCCATAAGCAGGGACATCTCCAACTAGGTCAAGCTGCTCAGAGCCTCATCAAGCCTGACCTTGAATGGCTCCACGGATGGGGCCTCCACCACCTCTCTGTGCAACCTATTCCAGCACTCTATCACCCTCATATTGAAGAACTTTTTCCTAACATCTAATCTAAATCTACCCTTTTCTAGCTTAAAGCCATTACTCCTTGTCCTGTCACTACAAACCCTCATGAATACTTCCTTCCCTGTTTTCTTATAGGTTACTTTCATATTATTCAGACCCGAGGTCTTCTGACCCATTTTTGAGGCTTCTACAGGAACTGTGAGCTGAAGCACAAGGGTGCAGCCAGGTGTATGAAGGAGAGCAGGTTCAGATTGGATCTTAGGAGGAAGTTCATCAGTCCAAGGGTGGCAAGACTCTGGACTAGATTGCCCAGAGAGGCTGTGGATGTCCCTCCCTGGAGGTGTTCAGGGCCAGGCTGGATGAGGCCGTGAGTGACCTGGTCTAGTTGAGAGGTGTCCCTGCCCATGGCTGGAGGTTGGATGAGATAATCTTCAGGGTCCTTTCCAACCTCAGCCACTCTAGGATTCTATGAACATTGTTATAAGCAGAATTTCTGTTTAGCGCAGTCACGACAAGGCACTGGAGTTACTCTGGGATAAGCCAAACTGTGCTGAGAGACATCAGGCTGCCAAGTTCTGAGCTCCAAAATTTGGCAAAGCAGCATTAAGCAAAGACACACCAAAACAGTTGCGTCCAGGCTAAAAATAGTCTGAGGCACAAAATGCAGCTTGGAAACCCTGAACGCAATAAAGACCCCACAGCAAAGCAAAGTGGCCAGGTATCAGCCAGGACAGGGGATCCAGACCTGAGTGAGAATTCCCTTCCCTCC
>NW_008612124.1:9175-13491 GCF_000691845.1 Merops nubicus | reverse complement strand
GCCCAGTCCACAAGCATCCATTTTCCAGGCACCAGGAGCAGAGTTAGTCCCTGCAGCCACATCCCTGTATCCAGACTAAACAGGTTATGTGAGCACTGAGGTTGATGCTCCCAAATGTGCACAGGTCAGGAATAAAAGCCTCAAGTGACACTAAAAGTAGAAAGCAGCCACCATCCTGCAAGCACCTTTTCCACCCTCTGCAGACCTCCTGCATCCTCCTGGGACACAGCTGGGTGCTGCCATACTACCCAGAGCCTTCTGTGAACTACAGAGCAGCACTTAGCTTATTCCCAGGCCATGGTGAGGCTGCAGCCAGGTGAGAAACCAACTCCAGAGAGTTTTATTTGCAGTCACTGCTCTATCTCAGTGTACCTGAGCAGATGGGCCATTGCTGGTTGGGCATGATGGTGAATTGTGTCACCATGCCAGGTCAGTCCACAAATCACTAGGACAGCTCAGGAGCAGCTTCACACCGGGTCAGAGCAGCAGAAGGCAAGAAGTCCAACCTGGATTAGTTCCATTGTGCCAGGCATGCTCAAAATCAGCAGCATCAGACCCCGCCGGGCACCCTCCCCATCCTGGGGTGGGCAAGGGTAGAATGCATGCAGAAAGCTTGAACCAGGCTTTCTCCTGGACTTTGCACTTCCTCTTCAATTCCCAAAAAGGCATTTCTTGCTATGAGATGCAAGGGAGGTCTCAGACTTGTGGGACGCGGAGGGACTGCGAGCAGGAGCTGTGCTCCCCGTTACCTCTCTCTGTTGAGCTGTGCAAGTGCTGGAGAGCCCTGTGTCGTGGGGAAATATTCCACCTCACTCACCTCAGCCCACAGCAAGGCAGCGCTTGCAGAGCTCAGGTGGGTGCCTCTTGGCTGAGGGAAGCAGGATTTAAAATCACACACACAAGCCAGTCAGCACCTTAAAGAGGAGTGGTCCGTGCAGGAGTTGCGGGCGAGCTCCATCTCCAGAGGAGTCCAGTCCAGCTTTTAGAGAGGCACTTTGTGCAGGTGGGACAAACAAGACTTCACCTTCCAGGCCTTATCTCTTATGAATTTGCCACAGGAGGCACTGGAGAACTCCCAGCACCACAGTGGGAAGTCCTGGAGCTAAAAAATCCTGCTTACATCCAGCCTGCCCTCATGCTGATCTGTCCGGTTTTGCTCCACCAAAACAGCAACCCAGCACTATTTATCTTTTATTTTTACATTGGGAGTGAGTCAGAGTCACCTGCCAGCAACACAGGCAGCCCAGAGCACACCGAGGCCCTGGCTGCAGGGTGCTGGGGCTGCACCACATGAAGCTCCAGCAGAATCAGGACCAAGCTGTGCTTATCCCAGCACCCTAACACAGCACACTTAGACCTAGCCCAGCGTGGCACAGACCCAGAGAAGAATCTTTCGGCAGAGCAAAGCCCACAGCAAAGGCTCTGAGCAGAGAGGCAGCGGAAGGAGCCCGGGCACAGCCAACACTTTTTGGTGGCTCTTTTGGTGCCGATGAAGGTTCCTGCAATGTGCCAGGATCTGGCCAGCAGCGGCCTCGTGGGTGTCCTCAGAAGGATGAGGCTTCACCATTTCTTTTCTGAGAACTGCACCAAGAGCCCTCCTACCGGAGTGGCTCCTTCCTGACCTCAGTGGTTGACATTTCCCCTCCGCTGCTCTTCACTGGGGGCAACTGTCAAGTCGGAAAAAGAAGAACTAATGCAGAAACACCACAATGCCAGGGCTGCCTTCGCCCACGGCTGGGCAGTGGCTCCTGGGGCCACCAGAAGCAACACAGCTGGAGGGGTGAAAATCAGATATCTCCATTTCCTCCCTCCCCCAGACTGGTTCCCACCGTTTCCACTACGTCCGCACCACAATAAGGTGGTTTTCTCCAAGGGACTGCCCAGAGGAAGGACCAACTCACAGTACTTTGTAAGTAGGGGGGTTGGAGGTGCCCAAAGCTCAGGGGACAAGGCAAAGCCCTGCAGTCACAGCATCCCCTTGGGACGCATCCTGCAGTGCACAGCAATCCATCCTGCAGCTTCCATGTCCCAGCAGCTGCTTAAAGCCCCTGAGCAGGGCACGGTGGCTCCTCCCAGGGCTGGAGCCACACTAAGTGCTTCCACCCTGGCTGGGCAGTGATTTCACCAAGAAAACCCATCACTGGGTCTGGAATAATCAGTTCAAAGGTTAAAATTTGCAAGGTTTAGTAACCAGCAAACTTTAATTCTGCACTTAGAGCTGGAAATATTTCAGATGTTGCGTTTTGCTCCTTGGTGACTAAGCTGGAGGATCCTCACGCCAGACTTCTGTTCATGCCCCATGACAGTATTTAGATGACTGCAACCTAGCAGGCTCTTAAGCTTCTCTTCATTAAAGATGAGTAGACTGAACTCCCTGGGCACCACATGAGACACATCATCGAACACTCCTCTCCTTCTCCAGCTCACCAGCAACCTTCACTCATCCTCCTTTAACAGCATCCTTCATTCTCTCTGACTCACAGCCTCACAGCAGAGACGCAACACCTTCTTCCCATCCCTGAGAATCTTTAGGCACTGGGTTGCCCTTCAGCCTCTGCAGCAGGTCCTCACCCACCGTGACCCCCAAGCGCCTCTCCCTCTGCAATACAGCATCCCCAGCATTGCCAGCAGCCAGACCCTCGCCCAGCACTCTCCTTCACCCAAAGCTCCCCATTTCACTGCTCGCCAGCAAGAAATAAGATTTTTCCTCTTTCAGCACACTCTGATTTGACCATCATCTCCCTCTCCAGCAACATGGAGGAAGGCAAACTCTCTGAAGGAGGTCTCTACAAGGAAAAGGAAGTTGTCTTCCCTAATGCTTTTCCAACAGGGTATTTTCTGAGTCAGAAAAAATTCATTTTAATTTGGTTCCTCCGATAAACACCGCAATTCAGGAAAGATTTTCTGTTTAGACCTCAGAGCTCATCCAGAGTATAAATATGTGACAGGCAAAACACTCACACTTCTCCTCTTTGCTGACTTCACAGACCTCAGCTATTCAGTCACATACGTGAGGGGGAAACAACACATCGGAAGTGATTACTCACCCACTCTGGAGCAAGCTCCTGTACAATTATCATGTAAAAATAAAGCATTAAATAATTTAGAAATGAACAAAACTCTAGCAAAGTCTCAGCTCAAAAAGTTGCGAGCTGGTGCATGTCATTTTTGTGTACAGAAATGGTAAAAAGGAGGAGAAAGCAAATAAATTGGGAAATACAATCATAGGCTCATTTTGGTTGGAAGAGACCTTTATGATCATGGAGTCAAATCATTAACCCAGCACTGCCAGGTCCCCACTGACCCATGTCCCTCAGCACCACATCTCCACAGCTTGGAAACCCCTCCAGGGATGGGGACTCCACCACTGCCCTGGGCAGCCTGGCACAGCCCTGGACAACCCTCAAGGGGAAGAAATTGTTCCTCAGATCCAACCTAAACCTTCCCTGGCAAAACTTGAGGTCGTTTTCTCTTGTCCTGTCCCTTGTTCCTTGGGAGCAGAGCCCGACCCCCACCTGGCTCCAGCCTCCTGTCAGGGAGATGTGGAGAGCCAGAAGGTCTCCCCTGAGCCTCCTTTGCTCCAGGCTCAGCACCCCCAGGTCCCTCAGCTGCTCCTCCCCACACTTGGGCTCTAGACCCTTCCCCAGCAGGTTCGTTGCCCTTCTCTGGCCACGCTCCAGCCCCTCAAGGTCCTTCTTGGACTGAAGGGTCTAAAACCGAACACAACAGAAGTGATGTGAGATGTTAAAAAGAGAAGGCCAAGCACAAGATGGAGGAATCCATTGATTATATGAGGAACAGAGCTCCATCATAAATAGCCCAGATCTGACACATGACAGCAGTAATTAACCTGTTGTTTGTAACACTGGGAAGGCAAAAGAATGTGAAAATGTTTCTGCTTTGTTTTTGAAAAGCAATAAGGACACACTGCTGAGGGGTGTCAGTACCTCTCTGCATTACCCTCTGTTTTCCCTAAATCGTGTGTTACTGCAGTAACGAAATACTTCCTGCCCCAACTGCAAGGGTGGTAGGACGTGAAACAGCAGCTCTTCAAAACAAACATGTCAAAAGTCATCAGGGCTGGACAGCCCAGTTGGAAGCACACTAAAGGCATTGGCCAAGCAGGGCTGCCCTGGGGGCTGTCCAGAAGTGGTGCCCTGGGGGCTGTCCAGAAGTGGTACCCTGGGGCCAGGGCACAGTGAAGTTGTCCCCATCACATCACCAACCACGGTGGAAACGGGGGTCGCCGGTCACCCTAAAGATTTTTGGCAGCAGCACAAATGCTTTAGATGAAAGGGAACTTTCTGGTGTGTAAA
>NW_008612124.1:3885-9144 GCF_000691845.1 Merops nubicus | reverse complement strand
AATGCCAGGTCGTTCTGCCAAACCCCACGAAACCCACATGAAGAGGACTGGAAACCAGCAGGCAGAGAGATGAGGGGAAAATCAGTGGAAATGAGGAATCACTGGGCAGCAGAGCTGCTTCCAGCAGAGCCCACCATCGCCTGACCCCTGCCCCATCCAGTCTGGGCTTTGCTAATGAGCTGGAAAAATTATGAAGTCATTTTTTTAAGGGCTATCCAACCACAAACACCAGCACTGAGGAGCTGGGATTAGAGAAGGGCAGAGTTTGTGAGTGACACAGGAACTGATTAATGATAATTACAGGAAGAGGGGAGTTATGCGGCGCACAATGAGTTGCTCGGCGAGGTGGATTCCATTGGACACGGGCTGTAATGGTGCCAAACGTAAGGTTATGCTTCCAGGAATCAGGAATGTAGGTCACACTTCAGGGCCTGTCACCCAGACTGCAGGAAGACCAAAAGGACCTGGACATAACTGCATGAAGCAAGCCCCAGGGTGATGCTCCAGCACAGGGAGCTGGTGTCACTCCGGTGGGTGTGAGCAAAGGGATTGCTCCAGTATTTGGTAGCAGGCAGGACACCGTTTGCAGCTCTTGGCTGACTTACAGGTAGACAGGAAAGCAGAAAGGGCTGAAAGAACTGCACAGACAAAAGGAATTCTGAATTTGACAGCCCCCACAAATTAATTTCATTTCTTTCATCCACAAGAAGATTTGAGAGTGATTTAATTGCAGCCTACAACTGCGAACGTGAGGAAGAGAGGTCAGAATTACAATCAAAAAACGCCTTCTGCTCACTACTGCTCTGCCCACACCACTGCCATCCCAAGTCCTTTCACACCCCTCTGAACATGGTTCACATCTTTATGGCCACCATGGTATCTGATCTAGATTTAAAGGAAGTTGACAACAGTATCTCCACACTTGCTTCTGACAATGCAGCAGAGATTTCACCCATAGGTTTTTGAAGACTACATGCATCAAAGCAAGGCAAGGCTGGCTGATTACACAAGGGAGTCTTTCCTTGTGGTGAATGAAGCCAACTCTCTTCAGCTCATGCATGGACAACTGGCAAGATGCACGACTTCTGTCCCAAGTCTTTACATATGTAAGACCTAATATGACTGGTTCAGCATTTTGGTGCATCTTCCTGCTGCAACAAGAGGCTCAGGAATACTGACTAGGTTGGACCTAGTCTTTGAACGCTGGAAGAAAGAAAAGGCCTCCAAGCCTCCAGCAGCACCAGCAGCTCTCTCCTATCCAGGTGCCCAGGTAAGTCAGCAGATCACAGAGCGAGAAGAACAAGCTCATGGTTAACAGGTCACTTACCAGCCCATCTGCTGGAGACAGCATCTCTGCTAAGCCCATGCAGACATCTTTCTAGTGCGTGGTAGATCCTGTCCTCTGTGCACGTGGTGTGCTGCATTTTAATTCATCTCCTAAAGAGAACGAAGGAAGAAAGTGAGTATACTGGGTTAAGTGCGAGGAAGAGAGCAGGGCAACACTTCTACTGTGGTGCAGACAAGACGCTCCTCGTGAAACACCCCCATTACTGCCCCCTGTCACCCTTGCCAACCCAAAGCCAATGATGCACCCCACTTTAGCTGTCATCATCCCCTCTGTTCCCCCAGTCCCTCCTAACTCCAAAGAATAAGAGGTGCACACGTCCGTGACCCAATCACGTCAGGCTGTGGGGCTGAGGCACCCTCCCCCTGACCTGCTGCAAGCACATCTGCCTTCTCCCAGCTTCCCTCTGCGGGACAGATCAGGTTTCTCTCACACGTTTGTGGCAAGGAGGTAATCTTGGGTTACCCTCCATGGAAGATAACACTGCAAAAGATTACAGCTGCAGCACCTTGTAGTGCACTTCGATACGAGTCAGGGAACAGCTCAGGATGGAATGGATCTCAAAAGATTATCTGGTCCAACCTGGGAGAAGTGACAGCAGAGCCCAAGCTCCTACTCCTTGAGCTGTCAAGGACAATCCATTCCCAGCACGTGTCCACTGGCAATGGTCACAAACCCACTCCCAAGTGCCAACCTTGTACCAGACAGGAAAACCTCCAACATTGTCACCTTGCTGCCACAGAGCCAACGTGAAGTGTCCACGTGCCTTTATGGCAATGCAGGAAAATACAGAGGAGACCTCAGCCCCAGCATCCGAGAACATTGTGAAAGCACCGATTGCGTGGCTGGCTGCAGCCTTTTCACAACAGAGCTCCATGCAGCTCACCTCTCCTCCGTGGCTCAGGGTGCAAACCCAAGCCTTGGGCTGGCAGAGGCTGTGGGGGGCGGGGGAAGACTTTATCCCACTCAATTCACATGTGTCTATCTGGGATACCTGGAAGCAAAAGCAACTTGTGCAGAAGGTTTACTTCTCAGATCTGCCCCAAACATGAGCAACCAAAGAGGTGCCTGGGGAAGAGATTCCCTCCACCCTGCAGTATCAGCCATGGCATCTAGAAGGACCCTGGGCCAGGTATCTCTCCTCTCCCAAAGCACGGAGATGGATGCATATCACAGACTCTTTGTCTCTTGCTTAGGGGCAACATAAATGCACAAAAATAATCCAGGAAAAAGAAATAAAACCTGCCAATACTACAAAACCCACCTGCCAAGGAGGTCTTTGCTTTCATCCAGGACAGCACGTTCCTGTACCTATGTCACCGGCTCATTAGTTCCCAAAGCTACCCCAAAATGCTTGATTCTCTACTTATTTGGTCAATGTTTGACACTCAGTATTCAGCAGTGGCTGCACCCATCACAGCTCCCCACCTCCACCCTAAGCAGAAGCAAAAGCTGCTGAGACCTCAAGCAAAGGCTCCACCCAGTCCTCCCCCGCCCCAGCTTGGTGCTCTCAGCACATCCACCTTAATTCCTAGCAGTTTCCCCAAAAGGGCTCAATAAAGCTGTGCCCAGCTGCTGGGGCTCCATGAGAGCCAAAGGAGTGGCAAGGCCAGTTCCAGTCCTGCTGCTTGGTCCTTGCTGTGCCAGAGAGGAACCACCAATGACTCCAAGCAGGTGAAAGCAAACACACAATGAGCAACCACAGACCTGTTAAAAGCAAGCTCTCTCCTTTACCCCAGAAAGGCTCATGGGCTCCCGCCTCTCGTGTCCTGCTGCCACAGCCTGTTATTATGGCCTTCACCAAAAGTTTTATCCATCCACGGTGCCTGAGGAACGCCCAAGAAGCACTCTGCCGTGGTGCTGAGGTCTGAATGAGTGGGGAATCTGCTCATCAGCACCTTAGTCATGACTTGTGGCAAGAGGAAAGCAGTGACTAAGAGCACAGAATGACTCACAAGCACCCTCTACAACACCCAGCTCACAAAAATACACCTCCCCACATGTCAGCTTGCTTTAGAGCACAGCTCGGTTCTCAGAGGGGAGCACACTCCTCACTGCACACCAAGGGCGAGCCCAACACCAGCCCTTCCTGATGCCTCTCAGAGCCCAGCACAGAACAGGGAATTTAAGGACAAAATATGAGAAAAATCACCATATCTTTCAAACCACAAAACACAAGTCTTTGGTTTATTTTTTTTCCTGGTGGACCACACATGAAGCTAAAGCTCTTCTCCCAGGGTTGTGCTTGTGGAAGCATTTTTCATGGGAGAGGGTTCAGTTTGTCCACCACAACCGAGCAGAAACATTTCAACCTCTTCTAGTGTTTATTCCCCAAACTCTCCCTGCCTTCCCACCCACCCTGAGCAAAATAACAAGTCATGAGACAGTTCTAGAGGATGTAAGCAGACTTTCCAAGAAGCCCTGTTAAGGATCTCAGGAACATTAAGAAAAGCAAGTCTTGAGGTCAAGGGTTTTAATCAATGCTTTGCAATTATTTATGAAGCTGTTGAGCAACTCTGCGAGGGAAAAAAAAAAAAAAAAAAACAACAGAGAAAAGCAAACAAACGAACAACAAAAACCCAAACACCAAACCTGTCCCTTCATCATCTCCCTTCAGCTGAACTCCCAGGAGCAGAGCTGCTAAATCAAGAGCTGCTTTGGCAAAACCTCAAGGTGCAAGGGATTCGGAGTAGGTGGAAGGGAGAGTGCAGTCACTGTGCAGTCAACTGCCTCTGGTTGGGTTTACAACACACCCCGTCACGCCCTGGCACCCTTTGGGGACACCTCCGTCAACGGGGTTGGCTGCATTTCCAAGCAGGGCAACATGTTACAAAAGATGTGGGTTTCCCTGCCCCAGATGACAGCAGCGCTTCCAAAGAGAGGGCACAACCACCACCCAGGGGAAAAAGAAGGGTTTTGATGGAACAATTGAGACAAAGAGGGGTAACAAGAGACCTTCCAACATCAGACTGTCACAGCTCTCCTGCCAGCAGCTCTGGAAGCAATGCAACACGGTGCCCTCGCACCTGCTCAGCCCCTACAAGAAGCACCTAGAGATATCGCTCCTAGGAGTGAGGAACAGAGGAGATACCACAGCAGCTACAGGGAACGTCCTCTGTTGACAAATGAGTATCACCCTTGGTCAAGGAATTAACCATTTCTCTTCAGAGAGCATACTGCACACGGAACAGCGTGGCCGGATGAAGTGCCACTCCTGCTCTGCACGGCCTTAGCGAGGGCTGAGCAAAGCAAGCAGAAGGGCTTTATCCCACCACGCCTCACTCACGCATCAGACACCAGCCCTACAAAACCAAGCCATGAGACTTGAAGACTTGGATGTTCTCCCACATGAGACTGGTTTCCTTTCTCCAGTAACTTTGTACCTTAAAAGCAACCTCCAAACACCGTGCAAACCATACAGTCACTGTTTTAGAGGCAGAGAAGCCAGTGTTTGGAAAAGTGGAGCAATTTCTCTGCTGTTCCACAGCAATTTGTTGCACAGCTAGGTGCAGAAGGCACGAGAGCTTCAGCTCTCCAGGCATGTTCCTTACCCTCTGTGCCACCTGCAGTATCAGCACAGTCAGAAAGGACTGGACTTCTTGCAAGAAGACTGATCTCAGCTAGAGCTCCCACTGCCTCACACTGCTCTAGTCTGCTGAACATGTAGCTGAACAACCAAGATAAATATCTACCATCCCACATCCCAAGAAACACCTTCCTCTCTGTCTCTCCCACCCGTCAGCAGGGTGCATCTGCAGACTGCCCTGACAGAGGTGGCAAGAGGAACTTGACAGAGACTGAGAGGGGAACTGGGAACCCAGGAACCACAACCACAGGATCAGGGCACAGGGAGGCGGCCGGCTCATCAGCAGCCCCAGGATGAGGCAGGCAGAGAGCAAGGCTTGCTCTCCTCA
>NW_008612124.1:0-3854 GCF_000691845.1 Merops nubicus | reverse complement strand
TCTCGTCAGCGTTACCCCATGCCAGGAAGGCCACACACCCTCTGCCACAGCGGTGACAACACTTAAACCCTCTGGCTTTAAGTATCCCATGTCCTGAGGGAAAGCTATTTGCCTTGAGGTTTTGTCCAGTTTTCAACAAATAGACAAAAATCAGCAATAGGCTTTACAGCAAGAAGCACTTTTCTTATATTAAGGTCCACACGAGTCCATTCTTTAATACCCAGAGGATTTCTCTGGTCTCCTCCTATAGTCATGGAACCCAGGACAACTGTTAGTTGTGAACAGGGAGAAAGAGCTCAGGCTCAAGTCCAAAGCTGGGGATCCCCAATAAAGCAGTGAAGGCAATTAAATCACCCCTTCCTGGGACACCAGCCACCTCCAATCCAACCAGGAAGGCAAACCCCTGCCCATCCACCCAAGACAGCTCCATCATGATACTCTGGGGAAGCATCACCCCAGCCAGCATCCTGCCCTGCTCTAATCCACTCCTCCCAGGAGAGGAAACCCAGGCAGCCAGGTAATAAGCTGAGATTTCCCCTTCCACAACAACAAATCCTGGCAGCAACCTCTCGAGATGCCCATAGACAGGAAAGGACTTCCCAGAGGGGACCCTGCAGCAGGGAAGCAAGGCATTGCTCCACCAGCACTGGAGAAAGCCTCCCGGGTACCTTCACAGCAGGACAACGCCCTTTCCTGCCCCGATTGTTCCAAGGCTGCCGGCCGACCATCCTGGGCAGGAAACTGGAGAGGAAAAACAAGGCCCTGCACCCACGGGATCAGCTCGTGAACACACTGCCCAGGTTTGCTGGCAATCTAACAGGTGGGGGGCCACGGACCGCCTCACAGAAAGGCTAACTCCTGGGACAGGGCGAGGACGTGGCTCAGCACTTGGCTCGCTGCTGCAGTGGAGCTTAGGGCACTGAGGAGAAAAGGGCAAGAAGCCTGATGAGGTTGAAGAAAAAAGGAGCTTTTGACTGATGCTGCAGTAGAAGGAAAAGCACTTAAGTGGTAATTCAAACAAATGGATTCTAATCAGAGGTTTTTTCAAGGCAAGATCCTCAAACAAGCACCCCAGAAAGGTCATCATGTCCCTTGAACTATCTCAACATCCTGCTTCCTCCATTTCTTCCTCAAAGCTGGCAGTGGGTAATAGGCAGCATGGGTGCTTTGGGAGATGCATCCCCATCACCATGGAGGAGCTGGATACTCGCAGTGGAGCAAGTGCACACACGGTACCTGCTCCTCCAATCAAGTGCCTGTTTTCTTTAGATTACAGAAGAAATCTTGGGTTTTAACTATCTTTAGCTTACAAGATTTTCCTGCCACCTCCACACCCCATACGAGAGCCAAAGATAGAAACTCAGAGCTGAGAGAGGGAGCAGCTGGAGGAAACCTTTGTAGAAATCGGGGCAACGACAGAAGGAACGTGCAGTTTTTCAGATTCAGACATCAGCCTTTGTGTGTTTACCACTCAAGTAAGTGCTCTGCAAAGAGCAGGGAGATGAAGGTGATAAGATGTTCGTTCAAACCGCACAAAGGCAGCGTATCAAGAGATCCAAGAGGCAACTGGTTTGACAAACATCCTTTCAGGGTGCTCGCAAAGGAAAACATACCATCCAAACACCTCAGCACCATAAAACTTCCTTATAGGGCCTTGAGTTCCTGTCCTGCTAAGCAGAGATGAAAGTTGCTCTTACCTTAAGGAGTATGAGCACATCAAGCCATGGCAGGGACTATGAGTGACCTTCACTCCTTGGGCTGCAAAACCTCATCTCTAGGGAGCCTCCACTCCTCAAACCAACAGAGGAACATGCAGCAGAGAAGTGACATGAAGCATCTTTTCCAAAACCCAGACCAACCCCTTACTGAATCCAGGCCATGGAAGAACCAACCCAGACCAGCCACTGATGAGTCCATGGAAGGTGAACACAAGAGAAATCCACTTAGGAGTCATCACCCATCTCTGCAAATCTACCTGTCCACATACTTCTCCATCCAAGGCTTGCTGAAATCCTCACCACTACCCCTGCCAGGTAGTGGTATAAGCCTAAAAGGAAGGCATAGGGCTGAAAAAGAAGTCATTAGGTCTGATTTCTTGAGAAGTTAGTCATAGCAGTGCCTGGGCACCCTGTAGAACTGACCGATTTTCTCATCCATAAAGCAAGGACCCCAATTTCTTGGAGCAGGATAGGTTACAAATGTGAACCACAGCAAAGCCCCCGTGATGGTATCTGCTGTACTTACAGCAAAATACAACCAACAGGCAAACAAAACCAGGAAAAAAAGAATCATAGAATCATAGGGGTTGGAAGGGACCTCGAAAGATCACCTAGTCCCACCCACCTGCCAGAGCAGGACCACCTAGAGTACATCACACAGGAAGGCGTCCAGGCGGGTTTTGAATGACTCCAGTGAAGGAGACTCCACAGCCTCTCTGGGCAGCCTGTTCCAGTGCTCCGGCACCCTCACAGTGAAAAAATTTTTCCTGATATTCACCTTGAACCTCCTATGCTCCAATTTGCACCCAAAAGATCTTACACCCCTCTGTTATCTTCCTCCTTTGCTTGGGGTGTGAAGGAAGGATAGAAAGAGGACACTGAAAATTAATTCCTGGATATAAAGGAGAATCTAAAAAAAAAAAAAAAGCTGTAATTTAATGTTGTCTGTGCAAGCCCAGCTCAATACCCTTGTAGCACCTAGCTTGACAGTGAGCACAGGAGAGGAGTAAGGGCATGTAGACATTTCATTCGTGCTCTACTCTAAGGTGACACATGAAGACCTCAGTGGTGGGTCTCTGAGCAAGGGACATCCAGAGCAGGATTTAGGGGCTAAACAATTCACACCAGCTGTTGGGAAGGGGCAGCAGGACAAGATCACCCAGCACAGGGCTGGAAAGGCAGATAAAGGGGTGAACAAACACAGCTGAATATTTGCTGCCATCAGGGTACTGATGAATGAACCACAGGCAGAAATAGCTCCAAGGAGCGTTGCAGACTCAGGGGTTTGGTGGTGAGGATCCCCAGTACAAGTACACAGGAAGCAATGCATGCCAAGGAGAAGTTGTCCAGACAGAAAGGCACTGAATGACACACTTGTGATGAAGATTTCAAGACCAAGGTGGTTCTTCAGAAGACTAAACCCACCAGAATGTCAGCTTGGCATTGGTTTGAACACACAACACAGCCTCCTGGACACAGAGGGTGTCTGGGGTGTTCAGCAATCACATCAATATGCAAAACTACAGCCAGGAATGAGCTGCCCTGCTCATCACTGGCAAACTCTGTGTTCGAAGTGTCCAGCTACAGGGATGCTGCGAAGGATGGAACCATCCACTGGGAGATCCCACCAGTCACTGAGGCAACCTATTTCCTGAACTGCCCTGTAAGGAAGATTTTCATAGTAATTAACTCCCTGCTCTGGGATGGCTGGAGCAGCACATGTAGAAAGTCTTAATGTAATGATGAGCAAGAGGCCATTATATGAACAGGCAACCTTAAAATTCCTGTGGGATTTGCACATAATCCTAGAATGGTTTGGGCTGGAAGACACCTTTAAAGGTTCTTTAGTTCAACTCTCCTGCAGTGAGCAGGATTCTGAGCAAACTGCAGTATTTGGAAGTGAAACGGGAAAGAGAGTCTTAGACAGTGATTTCATTTTAAAGTGAAAGGTAAAACCCTGGCACAAAAAAAGAACCAGCTTTGGAAATAACAGCAGCGTTTGTGCCTACAGGACAACCGTGCTAGGGAGCAACACCCGACTGCAGGAATGGCACAGGTAGCCCTACGTGCTAACAGTAGGAATGGAAGATCTGATTTATTAGTGGTAAATGCTGCCCCAGGAAGGACAGAGGGATG
>NW_008612123.1:639-1877 GCF_000691845.1 Merops nubicus | reverse complement strand
GTCAGACACAGAAAAAGTTGAAGGGTCTTAAAAAATTGTGGAATTAACAGCTGTCATCCGAGCCTTTTCCAAGTTTCTGTTTCCCTTTAATCTGATACCCGATTCCTTTTATGTTGCAGGTGTAATAGAAAGAGCAAAAGGATCACTGCTCAAGAAAGTTTCCAATGATAATTTGTATAGATTACTTAAGAAACCAGTCTTTCTCCTCCTCTTAACATCAGCCTTACTTTGTTACCCACATGGTGCTAGCAAGTTACATGGCAGAGGGAAATGCAGCAAGCAAGCCCATATTAGTCATGCATTCTTTCATCAGAATGCAGTTGGTCTTGCTAAAATGTATAACATCTCTCAAAACCTAGCAAAGTTAATTGTCCAATCATGTCCAGATTGCCAGAAGCTGGCAATACCATCATCGGGAACAGGGGTTAACCCACTGTTTTGCCAATGACCAGGCCTAACAGGAACAACACAACTAGCAGGAAGAGAATCCAATACACAATGTATTATAGACAAAAACATTATGATATGAATGACCACCAGGGGTACAAAGAGGTCAACCAGCTCACACATAATCAATGCCACCCCAACAATCCCACAAAAGATGCAACTTAGCCCACAACAGGTGGTATAAACAGTGAAACAATGTTTCCCATAATTGGCATGGGAAACAGCCAGATCACCAAGTTAAACACATAAGAAAAAGGTGCCCACATGGCAACCCTCACCCAATCAACCTACATTCACAAAGGTCTAAACAGAATGGGGCCCAGCTCCAGGGAGAGTCAGGAGATCTTCCCTGAACAGAAGGCGCTGTGGAGGGCGTCCACTTCACAGACAGACACTCCTGACTCCCTGCAAGTGGTCCCAGCTTTTATCCCCAAGAGGGACACCTGACCTTTGTTCACTCAATGCAGGACACCTGGGGCTCATTTCCCTTATGGCTCTCCCTGCAGGGCCGGCCGCACCCTGGGGGGAAGCTATAAGGCAAACTCACCACCTCTTTATGAAGGGCTGTGGGAATCACCCATATATCAATCTTAATTTGGGGCTCAGGGTTCAAACCCCAGCATTTCACCCCTGAGGTTTAAATAGCCTGCAGATATGGCAAACTGATGTGATGCAATATTAGTCATTTAGAAGATTGAAACACATTCATGTCTCCATTTTCAGGAGCTATTTTTGCATCAGCACACAAAGGGGAAAAAGCTAAAGATGTAATAAAACATTTTTTACATGCA
>NW_008612123.1:0-290 GCF_000691845.1 Merops nubicus | reverse complement strand
TGCATAAAAGACCCAGAAACAGGACAAATTGTGGGACCTTTTCCTCTAATTACATGGGGGAGGGGGTTCTCATGTGTTTCAACTGCTGCAGAGCCTAAATGGATCCCTGCAAAAAATGTCAAACCACAGCTTCAGCCACCTCAAGCACAGCAAAGCACACCCGAAGAAGAAGACATCTTGAGAGCCTAAAACTGCTCCCTGACTGCAGATTGCCCAGCTTCGACATCTACAACAGTGAAGACAAGACTGAACTTTGTTAACTGTTACTATAATTTTAAAAAGTTATTGCA
>NW_008612122.1:0-1682 GCF_000691845.1 Merops nubicus | reverse complement strand
AAGGTTGACACACACATGGAGTGAGAAGAGCCTCTAAAGCACACTCCCAGAATGCTTACTCACAAACTTCATCCAGCAGCTCCAGAAGAAATAAGTGCAAAATTTTCACTGTGCTTTTCCTTGTCTTCCTCAGACTAATCTTTCAATTATTTTATTTCTTCTGTCTTCTCCTTCCTTCTCATAAACCTTTTCTTCTCTACCTCCATCTCCTCCCACTGCCCTTTTTATGCTGAGACCATCTTACCCTCCTGCTCTTCTTACTCTCTTACCTCCTCATCTTTCACAGCAAATCCCATTCCCCTGCTATTCTCTTATTTTCTGTCCTTTTTCTTGAGCCTGTTCCAGTCCTTCCCCCTCCTCCTCTGCCTCTCACAGCTTTTCTTGGTCTGACTCCATGCCTGTCCCACTTGTGGGCTCCAGGGAAGAGGTTTGCAACACCTGACACCAAGACTTTGAGTCCTGAATGTCAGGTGATGCTGCTTGGTTGTGCTCTTTGGGAGCTTCCAAAAGTGTGGCCATTCAATAAGGACATGAGAATACATCTGCCCCTAACAGGCTTTGAAAATCACCTTCAGAAGTGCAAAATGGGTCAAAAAAAATCCCAAAAAACTTAAATTGATGCCAGGGGTTGTATATATATGACAATAAATAGATTCATATGCTCAAATTTGATTCATATCATGATTCAAATTCTGGAGACATTCAAGATCAGGCTGGATGAAGCTTTGAGTAGCTTGATGTAGATATCCCTGCTTATGGCAGAGGGGTTGGACCAGATGGTCTTTGGAGGTCCCTTCCAGCCCAGACATTCTATGATTCTATGAAATGTCTCGTTTGGTTGGTAGGCTCCCAGCTCTTGGCCAAGTAAATGGCCTCTGCAGCATATAGAAATGAGGCATCAGAGCAGGGGACAAGAGCTGTTGCTGAAGACAACAGGGACACAAGCTGCTTATACCTTGCAGGAAACCCTACCCAAGGTATCCATCATTAAGCCAGGCAAAAAAGGTAATAATATATTTGTATTTAAGTTTTTTTTTTGTCCTGCATGGCAGTATTTTAGACTATCAAATAATGCTGGAGCAGGGGGTGTACATAATAACTTGCAATAAAAAGCAAAACTGCTGGAAGATTTTCCCTTATAGGCTTATTTTGTCAAGTATTGTTCCACATTTACTTTTTTCCCCTCTTAGTTTAAACTAAGAAATAGATCCTCCCTCTGCATTGTGAGGAGCACCTTTTTGAAGACAAGACAGAAAGAATGGGAATAAAATAGTAAAACATAAAATAAACCCTGGAGCCCATGTGTCTGCTCCTGAGGAAAAGGAGATTTCAAAGGGAAGCATCTGGAATTTAGATTTCTGAACACCAGTGGTGAAGAGCCCCACCACTGACTTGCCCACTGCAGATGCCAAGGCCATATTCCTCTGTCATCAAGGGTGATGGAACATTTGGGAATGAGCCCAAGGCCAACCACCGAAACCCCTTCAGCTCCTTAGTCAAAGGAGTTCTGCAAGTCACCCCAATGATTCCAATCAGAGCTGTACCAGCCTGGCTTCCCCCACATCTCCTTCAACTGCCTGGAGATGCCAGATCCTGGTAGTGAGGAAAATGCCTTAAGCTGCTACTGCCAAAGGCTGAAAGGGACCTGTGACTGGGGCAGACCTTTGAATGATGTTACTGCA
>NW_008612121.1:321-3227 GCF_000691845.1 Merops nubicus | reverse complement strand
GCTGGAGGGCAAGGTGCAGTACCTGGTGGAGTGGGAAGGCACGACCCCCTACTGAGACCCGCCGGCCCCTCGGCCTCTCCTGGGCAAACCGGAGGAGATCGGGATGATGGGGAGACCCTCGCCGTGAAGCAGAGGAGGGATGGGGCCCTTCTGTCCTGGGGGGCTCCGCCGGGGCGGGCTCCCCGGGAACAGCCACGGGTGGTGGCACCCTCAGCGGTGCTGCCCAGGGCTCAAACCTGCAGCCTGGCTGCTGGGGGTTTGGTTTTACCAGTTGTTTTGTGGGCTGTGTCTATGCACAGAGCATGGCCTGGCTGAGCTGCCCTGAGGGAGCCTTTGGCTGAGCCCGAGGCACCGTCACGGGGCTGCTGAGAGCAGCGAGGAGGTCTGGCCTTTCCTGGAGGGTCCTTCCCAGCCCCTGGGGAAGGGAACCCCCTCCAACCTGCTCGTGCAGGTGGACATTGTGCTGGTGCCTGGCACACCCGGACTTGCCCCACATCCAAGCCTTACAGAGCAGACTCAAGGGGGTCCTGCTGCTAGAGTAAGAAGCTTCTCCCTTATCTGTGCTTTCACAGCCCGTCCTTGTGCCCATAGGAAACATGGGGGACTCTCACCAGAGCCAGTGTGAGGGGTTTTCCTCCTCCTCCTCAATTCTTTCATTAAAGGAATGTGATTTGGTTTAAATGAGGGAAAATGCCCCGTGAGCACCGGCCCACGTGTGGCCAGTGTTTGCAGCCACGGGCAGCTGTACGTGGTCACTCTCGTCTCCGACCTGGACTCTGTGAGGATGCACCAGCTTCATTTCCCTGTTCTGACAATCACGGTCTTGGAAGAGATCAGCCAAAAGCTATGCCCTTGCCTTAAAATCACCACGGGCATTTCACAGACTGGAGCCTGAGGCCTTTGTTCCTGCAGGATTCTTCATCCTGAACGTGCCAAACAAACAGATGAACCAAAAAGGCCAAAGAGGACAGCGGGGGCTTGGGGAGGGGGTTGTACCAGGGTGCCTGTGGCCTTGTGGCCGTGCCTTGCTGGAGAGGGACCACACTTTCCATTGCTGGTGTGGTGTCCATGCTGGGGAGCACGTGGGGTCGGTGTGTCTGCACAGGAGGAGCAGCCCCCTTTAACTGAAGCAATACTGCCAGGCTGCTCAGGAGCAAAGCAGTTGTCTTTTAAAAAAGATTCTAATATCTTCAGATGTATTTGTTAGATATTTTTTTCTCTAAGAGATATATATATATTTTTAATGTCCTCATTTCTCCCCCATCACCACCCCGTGGGGGCAATGCTGGGGGGCTGCATGATCCTGCTCTGTCAGCCCACCCTGTCCCTACAGCCCCACCAGTGTTCATGTGCTGAACAGAGGGTGAACTGGAAAGGTTTTATTGGAAAAGTTCTTGAGAAAATCCATCGTTGTAAGCAGTATGAGGGAACAGGTTGTTTGCAAACTAGAGTGTGGTCCTTAAATTTCTGCTTCAGCTACTGCTAAAATAATGCAGCAGGACACCCGTGGAGTGGTGTTTGCCAGCACATCTAGCCAGGCACGAGGCCTTCGTGTGGCCATGAGGTGATGGTGCCAATGGTGATGCCTCACACAGGGCCATGGTGTAGGGCAGAAACTTCCCTGCAGCCCTGGAACGTGCCTGTGAGGCTTGGGCCAGACATGAGCTGCTTCAGCACCTGTACTAGTAAGGTGACTATTTAGCTCAGCGAGTAAATGTGTTTTAGCTCCTTTCTGAGGAGCTGCCCAAGGTTGTGCTTGGTGGAGAAGCTGTTGGCCACTTGTGTGGGGTGAGGTGGCTCCATCCAGCTCCAACCATGAGATGGTTTGAGCCGAGCAGGGTCAGATGTGCCTTGGGGAGAGGTGCTTGGCACCCTCAGGGTCTGCATCTTGGCTCCTCCAGAGGGACCTCCTCCTTCTGGGAGATGTGCTGCCAGGACCACCACCCCTGGCAGGGAGGGGGGCAGCTCCTACAGCCAGCTGGGTCAACCCCTGTCCTGCCTTGGCTTTGTCACCAAAGGATCACTTCAAGTTTTTCTCTTTCTCGAGTGCCTGTGGAGCCCTTGGTATTGTCTGAGTTGCTGCCTGGGGGGGCCGGGGGCTGCCAAGAGTGGGGTGATTCCTGTGGGATGTGCCAATGGACACTGCACTCGTGGGAGCACCCACAGCACGTGGCCACAGTTCCTCACCTCTCCTCTGTTCCCTCTCCTCCTGGCCTCTTGCAGCAAATGGAATGTGGAGCCTTTAAAAGTATTTTTGTTGCAGAGTATATTTTGCATTAGCTGTTACAGATATTAAACTGACTCTGTGCACCTTCGAAGGACTGATGAATTCAGGTTGCTGCTTGGAATAACCAGCTCAGTTGTAATTAATATGTCTGATGTACAATTAAAAAGTCAGTCTTTTTTTTTTTTTTTTACCACCACTGCTTCTTTGGAGTGTCAGGATTATGGAGTTTGGGCACTGGGGGTCAGTGTGTGCTCCTGGACAGATGCCCAGTGCCCACCCCGGTGCAGCTGGTGCTGCTGGGTCCTGCTCGGTGCCAGGGTGAGGTGTGGCCTCGGTGCCAGGGTGAAACACCAGAAGGGCAGAAGGATGAGAAGGGGTGGGTGGGGGTGGCAGCAGTGGGTGTTGTAAAGCAGAGCTGCCCTCCACTTAATCTTGGCCTAAAAGCTACTCAGTGCACAACCTGGCCCTGGCAGGGTTAAACAAAGCCTGGCCTCGGGTGCGGTGCAGGCTGGGGGGTCCTGCTCGTTTCATCTCCACTGGTCCTGGGTGCCAGACAAGGTGCTGAGCTCCTGCCCTGTTTCTTAGGACTGAGCTCCGAGAAGTTTCCTGCTCTCAGAGCTCAGACCCTTTTCCCTCACCTTCTTCCTGCACCCCTGAGCCTTCCCCACGCTGCCCCTGG
>NW_008612121.1:0-212 GCF_000691845.1 Merops nubicus | reverse complement strand
CCCTTCCTCCTGCTCAGCTCCCCGCAGACACTGCACCTGCCCAGGTAAGAAACACTCCTCTTTATTCCCTTCCCAGCCGCGTGAATAACCCGATAGTGTTCCGTAAGTTACATCCCGCGGAGCTATTGACACCAGCATCTTTTTACAAGGCTAAACTTGGCCTGGGGGGGAAGATGCCGTCCAGGCGGGGGTGTGGGCGCAGGGCTGGGGGG
>NW_008612120.1:0-6207 GCF_000691845.1 Merops nubicus | reverse complement strand
ACCCCCTCCCAAACTAGTACATGCACTTTTATCAGAACCTTTGAGTCTCTGAGATTGTGAGGCTATCATGTTGGACATCTCAAAATATTTTAGTGTGACTGCTGTAGGCAAATAAAGCAAACTGGAGGACTAAACGAAAAAGGAAAAAAAATATAATGCTGGGGAAATAGCTGTTCTTAATGTTGGGAGAGTTTCTGTGAAGGAGAGACAATCTGCAATATGTTTATGTAAAAGCCTTCAGTTTGTTCTTACTTAGGTGAGAGAGAGAGATGGTGTTTAAGAGTGTCTGTTTGGAAACATTCACCTAAGTTTTTTTTAACTTAATCTCAGTTCCTTTACATGATGACTAAGGCTTCTCAGTGTTTTAAGAAGACTCAAAATGGGGTGATGAATTGGAAGAGGAAAATTTTAATTGTGGTAACTGTGCTGAAATAAGCAGATAGAAGTGTTCTCTGGAAGAAAACATGAAATGTGAAAATTATATCCACAAAACACAGGTTATATGTTTTTTGTTCCTTGCATATCACATGTGAATGGCATAGAATATATTTGCTCTGCAGTGTATGTCTATAATGCAGAAGCTATGCAAGCAGTTGTATAAGCAAGCAGCAATTTTGTGTGGGAACCCCTGTGTACTCCAGGGGAATGCACGTGAGGGGGAGTGCTACTACGTTGGGATGTGATAAATGAAGAAGTGTTGAGATTGGTGTGTTGTACTGAAGAGATTCTAGTAAGTGCACCTAGCACAGGGGAGTTTCCTCTCTGGTGCACTGGAGCAGAGGCTGCAGGGCACAGTGCTGTCAGAGTGTGCTGCTGCTCCCTCTTCAAAAAAGTAAAGATTGCATTTTCCTACCCCCTGATGATGTGGCTTTGAAATGTGTGTCTGTGTAGATCTAAAGTGTTGCCAAATTTCAGATTGAATAGGTCTATTTTTAACTTATTTTTCCTTTTTTTATAGGTTTATAAAATTACCCCCAAATTTGCTTTCTTGGTGACTTCAGGTCCTTTTGTTTACACGGCAGTAGCTGTCATAAATGCGCTTGTGAACAGCAGTCTTCTTCGTGGTGAGGCCCCCCTGATCCTCTCACTGCATCCTTCTTTCACTGAGCCAGACAGCAGGTTCCAGGTTCAGACAGGTGAGTTTTTCCAGACACGGAGGAGCAGCTGTAACTTTGTATTGATTCATACTTCCATGCAAGGCAGAGTCAAAACCTGTGTTCACTGCTGTGAATCTTAAATCTTGGTTGCTAGTGAAATACCTGCCAGATTCATGATTGAGAGATGATAAATTGTAACAGTTAACCCCATAATTCCATGAGTTTTTAATGACTTCTTTTTTTGGCATGTTGCAAAGCAGGTGTGCTCTTTTTCTTGCTTCAAAAGGTGAGAAAAGAAAAAAAAGAAAAATTCTCATGTGATGTGAAAGATGTGAAACATCTACTCATAAAATCATGGTGCAGCTACTTTATAATACTTGAGTCAAGTTTCAAATGACGTTTACTTTAAATGCTACTTTTTAGAATTTCATAATGTAGGAGAATTGGTGAGCTGCAGGACTGGTTGCTCATACATAATGTGAGCAGGAGGATTGCTCACGTAGTATTCAGCTTTCCATGGCTGCTGTATGTCAGCAATTTATGTGAAGTCTACTGATAAGACTGGGGAGCCTTGGGAGTCAGTGGTATCATTTAAAATATTCTTCAGGTCCTGTTTGCACAACAAAACCACAGTCACCTGCCTGGTTGGTTGGTTGCATAAGGAGGTAGTGACAAGGATTTGGTATATAGGCAGAGTTAATGAATGTCAAAGATGGTGCTTTTGTTCAGGTAGGTTTCATGTGTTGTTGCTACTCTATTAATAACTATATTAATAGTATAGTAAGACATCAATTGTACAGGTGTGATGTCTTTGTCCACTACTTAATATGACTATATAGATGGACACTCAACTTTCTCTCTTGTTCTCTTTCTCTCCTGTGAAAGACTTTTAAGGTGTATGTATCTAGATTTAAAAGATTGTTTAGTAGTTAAATGCTTTGAAAGTTTTAGGATGATACTAATGTGTATTAATGGACCCAATATGTGGTCTTTTAGACAAGCTAAATACTGTGTTTCAGTGTACAAGAAGAAGAGATTTGTTGCTTTTTTTTCCCCCTAAGATTTTCATTGATCTGTTGGCTGCTAAGGATTTTAGTGTGCCTGATTCACTGTTCAAGTCATGTAAAATTAGCCATGTGTTTGTAGTGAAGGTCTTTCAGTATACAGGAGGAAGCAG
Source organism: Merops nubicus (assembly GCF_000691845.1). Lineage (NCBI taxonomy): Eukaryota > Metazoa > Chordata > Aves > Coraciiformes > Meropidae > Merops > Merops nubicus. The sequence goes on along the minus strand of NW_008612120.1, from coordinate 3,933 downwards.
TGGGTATTTTGTCACTAATATCTTTTAGTAATCTACTGCTGCAACAGATATGAGTATTTATTGCATCAACACAAAATGTATTTCAACTGTATTTTTACTCACTGTTTCACTGAACATGTCCTGAATTCCATCAAAAAGTGACAGCCCCATGGATTCTCTTGCTCATTTTGTTCTCTCTCATGGAACTACTTGTCTGTAGGAGTAATGTCTACCCTTTGCCTTCAGTCCTTCAGTTCGTGCCTCGGAACGTGGATGTTGGGTTCTGCAACTTCAGCCGGCGCATTGAGAAGGGGCTGGCAATGGCTTTCAGGGAGGTGAGCAAACACCAGGAATTCTACAACTTCACTGTGCAGGTAGGAAGCTCAGCGTGTTTTGTGCCTGTCCCTTTTTCTCCTTGCCTTTCTTTGTCCTGTTTCATCCGGCCAGTAAAATGTGTTAGGTTTTCACTGACTACCACTTGCCATTTAGATCATGTAGGACTGTACGGCTTTGTTACGAAGTCAGTGTTTTTTTTTCCCCTGCAAAATAGTATGGCATCATATTTCCCTCTGATTTCTAGCTTTTTGAAAGAGTGATCCAGGATGATAATTTATATCCAAAAGCATTATGGAATATAATAGGGTTTATACTTTTAATGAAGTCTGCCCCAATGCTTATCATTCCCACCAGATTTGACTATTACAGGGTAGGGTATATTTAGAACGTTTTTGTTGAAAGACAACTTTCAAGTCTCATTACCACTCAGGGGATCCTATTAGGGGACATAAGAGTGATACTCACTCTGCTGTTATTTGAGCAAACATACTAGTTGCTTCTGAGGTCTAGAAATACTTAAAGCAGTATATGATGTCCATGACATCTGCTACTGGAACTTCACATATGAAAGTATTGTGTATGTGCTGGGTGCTGAATCATGTAGCAGAGCTTAAAGCTCCATGGGAAGTCAGTAACTCAACTTTGAGACCAACTCTCTCTTCTCAATGAATTTTTAAAGTAAATCTTTGACTTAAAGTTAATAAAAATTTCAGTATGTTATTTAACTGACACCATAAATACCCATCTGTGGTACCCTAAAACAAAAAAGACAAACTTTATAGTACCTGAAGTACTACATACTACATGTAGTAAAGTGCTCAGAGCTGTACAGCTGAATGACACAATGTGGCTGGATAGACTGAAGAGTTCTGTCTCACAATATCTTAGACCATCAGCTTAACAAACTTCTATTTAAAATGCTTCCTTACAGTCTGGAAGAGGTATGTCTGCATGAACCATTGCTGTGTACATTGGTGCCAACATAATGGGTCTTATTAGTGGTAGGGTCTAGGCATGCATGGTGCGGGAGGTTTTGATCCAGAAAACATCCTTTTTCAGAATGGTTCTTCACCATGGTCTCTTCCTGTCTGGTCCCCGCAGTATGGTAGTCATCTAAGATATTTATTGGTATATTTATTTTGCTGACTGTCTCTCTAGGTGTGTTTTTCAACATTTTCTGGACCATAACGTTCAGATCATTCTGGATTATGATTGATCTTAAAGGATGACACTTAGAAGAGGAATTCACATGTAACTTTGCCTGTTCTGAGACTCAACAGGCTGAAAAAACTTGGAATACATATTCCTCTGTTTTGGTGTCAACATCCCTTGTCCTTCTTCATATTAGGGAAGAAAAAAAGACTGTTAAGGATAAAATGGAAATGCTAATGATTTGATTTTGCTGATTATGTTTCAATCTTGTGTTTTCAGATACTGAATATAACTCTGAGCAGGCCTCGGGTAGCGTTTCGCCAAGGTCCTGTGAGCATTGTTTTTGCTGTCCGAGATAAATATGGTTTTCTAAATGGATCTGAAGTCAGCGAGCAGCTAAGAAACTTGTCTGTGGTGGAATTCAGCTTCTACCTGGGTTTTCCTGTGCAGCAAATTGCTGAACGTGAGTACTTTCTGTTTCCCAAGACTGCAAAATGCATTTTTTAGTATTTTTTCCTCTCTACAGTTTTAATTTTGTGTGTAAATGATCATGCAGCATCAAGTACCTGACTTATGTCACTAATTCTGCAGAGCAAATACATACCTCTCTCTGCCTGCAGCCTGCATATCGGTGTTACAGCAGCTTGTTGCTTCTCTTGTCATCTTTTCCTTCTGCACTAGGCCAGCTGTGTTTAACCTGGCTTCATTTTCACTGGCCTGAGTCCAGACGAAAAAGAAGTCACTTCAATCAATAATGCTGTGAAGAGTTGTCTGAGGTGTGTGTCTGTGGATCTGTGTGCAAGGGCTTTTGCTGCTTCTTGGCAGAGTTTGCTACCTTGGGTTTTGTGTTGCACTTAATGGTGCACTTTTTCCAGACCATGGCCGCCCAAAACAGATTAATGGGAACTGCCTGCATAGCACAGTTTGCTTGACACTCAACCTTGACAACTTATGCTTGGTTATATTTTTCAGATGACCTCAGTCTCATAAATTAAACTAAGTTTATAACCTCAAGACTTATCATTGTACACCAACAGACAGTTCATGGCAGAAGTGCCTCATGAACATAAGCAAGGTTATGAAAGAGCAATACTTGCTTTTCCTGGTGGCAGGTGTTACTGTTAACCCAGTCCATTAATTCCCAGTTTCTGCTGTGCCGCTGTGCTTTCCAATGCAGATTTTTAATTACTGGAATTATTTTTGTGAGCTGTATAGCTGCATAACACCTGACACATTGATTCTCTCTATACTGTTAAATGTCTGGTGGAAAATCAGACCTAACTGCAGCTGCTGTTCATTCTGCAGCTGTACAGTAGTATGTCAGTAAAGATACTGTTAAGAAGGTGTTTGTCAACAGAACTTTGTTCTTTATAGCACCTTTAAATTTATGTAAGATTTCTGCACAGGGTATTCTCCCAATGATTTCAAGCAGTATAAATGTACTAATTTTTTTGAAACTTTTTGTTCTCATTTTTTATTATTTTGAACCCTTGGCTCCCATAATCAGTTAAAAAATGCAGGTGGTTGGTATCTTATTTCCATTAAACATTTCTGCTCTCAGTCGATCTTATACAGACTATACTTGTGCAGTGGTGGCTGTATTTAATTGAGCCAGGACCCAAAAGCCTTGAGAATCCTTGTCTATAGCTGACTATAATTACTTTTGGGAGAATTTCTCAGATTGCAGGCTGTGGTCTTTATCTCTCACTGAATTCAAATTAAATGTTGATGTTGCCTTAATTGCTTGCAAGACATTTTGCTTCACTTTTCATCATCACTTTTGCACCTTTGTCCTAGTTTTTACTACTTTTGGTCTCTCGGGTGTTATTTTCCCTGTTATGGGGTTGTTTTCTTTTTGTGATGTACACACATCAGGTCCTACAGTTTTGATTTCTGTCCACATATTCTGGAGTGCTATTTGTAGTGAATTTTCAGGCTGCCCCTTGCTGTGAGTCCATCTTCTGGGTTGTGTGATGGAGCTACAGTGCAATTAAATGATAAAAGAATTTCCATCAAGGCTGCTACATCCTGAAGGACAGGCTGGTCATAGGGGAAAAGCATTCCTATTAACCATCTATGTACACTGTGCTTATTTTCCTTTCGTGATGGTGCTTGGGAAATTTGGAATTAATTTCCTTAGTGCTCAGAGCAGGAGCTCTCCCTGTGTTATCTGCATGTTTATAATGCCTGGCCAGTGGGGCTGATTCATGGCTAGTGTTGGTGGAGCTCTGTGATAGCTCATATGTTGATGAGAAAGCCATGCAAAGTAGAAGAGTGAAGAGGTCAGGCAGTGCCTTTGGAAAAAGGTACCATTTTAATTTCTCCTCCTTTCCTGCCTATGAGGATTTGCAATGAAGTAATGTAGATGTTGGCTGTTGTGGCTTAGCAAATTTAGCCTGTGTTAGTACAGTGGCGTCCAAGCTGGTGGGTGAGTTATAGAAATCACTTTGTTTCTGAAGCTTCAAG
>NW_008612119.1:70822-86828 GCF_000691845.1 Merops nubicus | reverse complement strand
CTTAATTTGGGGGCTCAGTGTTCAAACACCAGCATTTCAATACCTATAGTTCGTAAGTATGTTCAAATCCCAAGTATTTTTTGTGGTGTAGGCAACCTAAACCATGAGTACATTGCATGAGCTAATACAGGGACACCTCCCTCCACCTTGATAAAAACAAAGGTTTCTGTCTGCTTGCCTTGGGTGAACAGCACCCTCAAAAATTTTCCATCCATGTTGTGAGAGCTCCCTCTCCTGTTACAAAGGGCTCTATCAGCTGCTTTAAGTCTCACTTTGGTTTACGGGGCTGAATCACAGCTGTGCTGGCAGGCAGGCAGGGAAGGAGACATGTCGTGCTAGGGTCAGCTACAAAAATGGTCACCCAGAAAAGTGTCACACAAAGCAATGTCCATCATGGGGGTGGCTGAGGGGTGACTTTAGCCTCCTGTCTTTCCTTAATTCATCTTTTATTTGTATGGTCAAATTCTGTTCTGAGGTTCATCACTGGATTTGGTCAGGCAGCAAGTGCAAGGCAAAATTTTGTCCTTCCAGTAAAAGCCTTTGAAGCAAGAATGAACAGCTCATATTTTTACAGACCTGATCCACTCAAAAGTGTAGCTGGTGGCAGGGCCAGATGTAAAGAGGCAAAGCAGGGTTTCAGACTGTTTAGTCAGATTTTTATTCAATAAGCTGGTATTGCCTAATTTATTTAAATTCTTGATACCAAGTAGCAAGCTAAAATAGACACTTTTATTGCATGTTGTATACTAGCTGACCCTCAGAATGACTTAAAAAACATGAACCATACACACAGACAAGGGGAAATGCAGCTTCCGCCTTATCCAGTTGTTATGCATTGGCTCTCTCAGAAAAAAAGAAGCAAGGAGCCCACTGTCTATAAACAGCCCTTTTCTCCCCAAAACACTTGTCCACCCCAAAGAGGTTTTATATTCTGAATGTCAGCTTTTCCAATGTGTACAGATGGACCCAGGAGGCCATGACTCAAATATCTGCTCCAGAAATTCCCTGTTAGCTTGGCAGAGAGAATCTGAAATCAAAAACGCCTGCAATTATATAGCACTGCAAGAGAAATTATCTCCTATACAGGCAGTTCTTAAATTGTTTTAAATGGGCTGTCAACATTAATTAGGCACCAAAATGCAAGTAAACAGCCCATGTGATTATCAAGGATCCCTCTATGTTTTTTTATTATTGATTTCAACTGCCAGCCCTACACTCAGAATGAGAATCTTGTATCTTAAATGGCCTTTAGGTCTTATCTGTGTGCCAGAGGTAAACTGATACCAAGAGCTGTCATTCTCTCAGTGGTGGAGGGGAAGACAGCTTGAACTGCTTTGTCTGGGGAAGGGAGCTAAATCTGTGTCTTCTGTAAATGGATGAATATTCAGACAAGAGGCCATTCTGTACAGATTTTTAAAGAAAGCAGAGGCCACTACTGTACTTCTGTCATAGATATCTCTTTGTGATGCCATGAACAGTTTTAAAGAACACCTGACCAAGTGCTTGACAGAGAGGTCTGTCTGTGTGTACTTAGGTGAGCATGAAGCACTTTTCATCCATCCTTTCCAGACTAATCACTTCTGGACAGGCACAGAAGGAGAATGTGAGAGTCTCAGGAATTTTAAAGGTTAGAAACCGAGGCACCTATAGAGATGGCAAGGTTTGGATGATTGCTGAACAAGGATTTTGAGAATGCACGTTTTGAAGTTTGAATTCTTCCTGTTTTTTCTTGGAGTTACCAGCATCTTTTTGATCTGCAGGATATAAAAGCAGGGAGAGTCTCTGCCCATGGTGGAACTTCACACCTAAGCACCTGTCTAAGTAGTGCAAAAACTGTGATTCATAGGTCATGACCAATACTATTCCACCCACCACTTCTCTCCTGCACAAAGCTTGCAAATAACTGGCAGGTAATGAGTAACATAAAACCTGTTTGTGTTGGTTTTGAAGAGGGGTTTTAGATGCAGCCCTACAGTGGAGAGCATTTCGGTAATCTAATCTATATGTTTGTGGAGACAAAATAAACAAGCACATTTGGAAGATGTAGGATACCTTTGCCTTATGTTAGGTTTTGTGAGGAAAAAAATAAGAAGCAAATTACTCTTTTTGCCACCTGATCATTTTCATGGGTAATTGCCAGGTTAAATTGAGGCTCTTCTGTCTTTTCCAGATAGTTGAAATAACAGCACAGTTCCTTACCCACAGCAGTTAATTATCAAACACAACCAGTTGCAAAGCCATTAAATAATTATAACACATTTTACAACTGCTAAAAATGTTTATGAATTTTATATGGTGATATTATCATATCCCTTGTTAATATTCCTCAACAGTTTAATAGAATGACTTATGACAATTAAGTACAGTAAACACCTTTATTACAGTTTTAACATAATTCTGCACTATATTTCCTACACAATAAATCACAGCTTCAGAGGAATCAGGGTGAAACATTAAAATGCCAATCATCTCAGGATCATGAAGGGGCAATGGTGGGGACTGTACTTAATGCTAGTAAAGCTGCACTGATTGATCTCTGGGGATGGTGCTTCCTTCATTCAGGATGCTCTATAGGCCTTGAGAACAATGCTTAAGGAGCTGAGGATAAATTCTTGGTGCAAGCAAACTGAGTGGGGTGTGGAAAATAAATACTAACACAGATCAAATTCATTGCTTTAAAGTCACTCTGCACAACAGTATGGAATCTGATATCTCTGTTTTGTACCACAGCACTAATTCCTCAAGTATGATGAGATCACCAGAATATATATGTGGATTTTAGCCTTCTGAACCTTTTTCTCTCTTTCTGCTGTACTTTCTCAACTGCAAAACATCAATCCTGATTTCCAGTTTTCTATCAACCTTTTATCTTGTAGCATCAGACACACTATGCAACTTGTCAGGAACCTGTTTGCAACAGCAAGGTCTTGTTCTGAGGACTTGCAGCAGTTACCATGAGTTGGGGCTAGGTAGCAGAGCTGTCAGCATAAGTTCATGAACTTTAGCTGACTTTCTGTTTCAGAAGTAGTCAAATCCCCTGTTCAAAAAAGAAACAAACTAAAAAAAAAAGCCCTTGAATGTTTTTTGTGCTCAAGAATAATAAAAAAGCCAAGCTGCACAAACAACCTGTTGAAAATTGAGAAGGTTCAGACTTGTCCAGAAGAGTCCAGCATAGTACCAACAACAGCGGGCACCAGCAGTGACTACTGCAAGTCACAAAAAGACAACGGCATTTATAGGGATGAGTCGTCAGGGAGATATATCCTGCCTGGGTCTGTAACTAGGGAAAATAAAGAATTTACAGATAGACTCCAGGGACACAGACCTCAGAGGGAATCAAGGAAAAAGAGGAACCTAAGAGACTTCTGGGTAACCCTGGGAATGCCACGACCCGGCCACAGGACCATGCACCACACAACTGGGACCTTTGCACTGAATGAAGCTCTCATGAATCAGGGGTGTCATACCATTCATAAAAACGCATATATCTGTGATTAAAAACCGGTTTCCATACTGTCATTTGGTCTTTAACAGCAACAAGGCTCATTGGAAAAATGTATCTAGCAGTGAAGAAGGGCTACATACTGCTGGTTCAAACCACACTTGTATAAAATAACACTTCAAAAGCATCTAGGAACTCAGGAGAAAGAGAAGACATATTAAGAAATTTATATAACATCTGTGACTGGGATTGCAACAATAAATGTAAAAGGAGAAATCCACTGTGGTATTCAGTCATGAACAAACAAAATATTATTCAGGTCCCAAATACAGGAGCCTGAGATCTCTGACTATGTGGCCACCATTAGTTAAGGAGTTTAACAATCATGGGAAAAAAAAGAAAAGGAACAGCAGTTAAAATAATAGGATTCTCTAGAAATATAATAAGATTCTATAGGAATTGTTTTGGAAATGTCTATTATTTAAAAATTATAATCAATAATTAAGTGAATTATTCATTATTTTAAATTGATCATTTCAGGAATATAATAGTCTGTTAAATGTCACTGAATGATTAAAAAAAAACAAAGTGAAATTCAGGCTTTCTCCTACAGGAATAGCTGGAAGATTCTCCACCCATCCTACAAAAAGAAATTAGAAGGCTGTTTTAAGACATCCATTGGTACATAAAAAAAGACTTAATCAGATGATTCTACACATGGTCATTCCAGATATATGCCACTACCATAGAAAAAGATGTCTGCACGATGCGGCATTGAAATAAGTCAATGTAGACTAGAGCTGGGATTTCTACAGAGGATGAACTTCTCTCAAAGGTTCAGGTCATCCTCCAGCTTTTAACATTATTCTCAGTTTCCAGGGAAATATTTGGGCTTGTCAGAAAGAGATGGAGGTTTCTTGGTGGGGTTCAGGTGAAACTGTTACAGATGAGAGATCTGGGGTGGAGACTGAGTGCTGACTTTGTGATCTCCTCCAAGTTGTTACCTTGTCCCTTTGGTCAATTTTATAGTCCTCCAACTAGGAATTTCCAAGGAGCCTATGAAGGGGGTTAAGAAGTGTGACTGGGAAGCAGTAGGTCTCAGGTGACCCTGGGGGTCTGGACTTTCTTCAACTCGCAATGTTAACATAGCTCAAAAGTCCTTACTTGTTGATGAATTTTTCAATGTCTCACGTGGGCTGGAGTTGTTTACCTTCTTGTCATACCCTCCCCAATACTTAAAAGAAACTGTGTTTTGAACTCACTTTCACCAGCTGCACCTGCAAAACTGTACTGATCTCTCTAGATACTCTAGTTAGACACTCAGATCACATTTTCTGCACACAGGAAGCTCACAGAGGTACTCCAAGGCTAATGGGTACATCCCCATGGACACTTCCACAGTGTCCTAGCACAGGCACTTACCATGTCAGCATGCTTGCTGCCTGGCTTCTAAGAGGTGATTCCTTACAGCTTTGCCTGAGAAAATAACAAGAAGAAAAGCTGTGCAGACTGTCAGCAAGGCTTTGCAGAAGGGCATCTATTGTACCCTTCGGTGGCCCAGAGGCTGCACTTACAGTCTACCCCACCACATGCCATAGGTCTGCAAAGAGATGTCCCAAAACTAACAGTCAGTTCCCCATGGTGAGAACGTTGAACCAATCTGTCAAATGACAGATATGTATCTATTAAACTGTCTTTTGTAACTCCCAGTAAGATAGACTAACAAGATAACACTTTGAATAATGCATCTCAGGATAGGAAAATTATGAAACACAGATGCTTCACTGTCTTACAATCATATGTCATTCTTCTGTCCTACTTTATCTGCCTTTGACAAGTTGACTGGTAATGGTAGGGTAGTTACATTGGTTCTTTGTTTCCCGATCTCCATTTTCTCATCCTGAGATTGAACATTAATATGGGTTTCAATCAATTTTGCAAGTTATTAAACCAGTTTAACCCTACAGCAGGCGTATACCAGAGAAGCAACAGATTGACCAAACTTAGCTCTTCTACTTAGAGACTTGGTACACCTATGGCATGTACTAGGATCCTTTTCAAGGATAATCTTGACATCTGAGCTCTGATGTAATTAGCACAATTGCAAATTTTCACAAGGGATTCGCTGTTCTTGTCAAAATCTTTACCATAACAACCTTTGAATTACAATACAGCAGTAAGTGTACTACAGTGTTCAACAGAGGAAAAGATATAGTAGGAACATCTCTAAATGAAATTAATTAGAATGGTTAATGTTCGTGAAGCACTTTGAAGATGGAAAGAGCTATAGTACTATAATCATTAGCATGCCAGATCCTGAAGGTCTTATTAATTTGTTACTCATTTGTTACACAGGCTAAACTTCCAGTCACTTCAGTTGAAAATTTATCTGAATGAGATATGAATACAGATTTCAAAATTCATAACATAATAATAGTAAATATGGATTAATATACCAATCACTATGAAGAAAAGTCTGCTCATAGCCCCTGGTACTCAAATCTGTTTAGGAAAGACTCACTTGGAAAATTCCTGGACCAAATAGCTCCATTGTTCTTTTAATTTGCAAAAATGAATAATGTAACAAAACAACAAAAGGGTGTTCTACTTTTGATTAAATATAGCAACTCTGCATCAAGGGAAGGGAAGGGAAGGGAAGGGAAGGGAAGGGAGTCAAGAGAGGATAAAGCTCTGCTGGACCTGCTGTTACAAACAAGAAAGGACTCAACGGTGACGTAAAGATCAGAAGCACCTTTATCTTCAGTCATCGTGAGACAAGAATCCTGAGAGGAGAGAGCAAAACAAAGAGCAGTATCATGGTCCTGGAATTCAGGAGAAGACACCTCAGCCTCCTGATGGTGTTTGGAAGAATTCCATGGGAGACCATTTTGGAGAAAATAAGGATTCAGGTGAGCTTCTGTTTTTCAGGTATCACTTCCTTTAAATGCAAGAATGGTTAATACTGATGAGCATAATATTAGGTAAAAGCAGTAGGAGGCCTGCATGAGTGGACAAGGAGCCCCTGACAAAATTCAGACATCTAGAGGAAATAAACAAGAAGTGGAAGCAAGGGAAGGTGATCCAGGAGGAACTTAGAGACACTATCAAGTCATACAGAGATGAAGTAATGAAAGCCAAAGCCTACCTGGATTCAAATCCAGCAAGGGCCAAGAAGGGCAGCAAGAAAAGTTTCTGCAGGTGTAACAGCAACAAAAAGAAGAGTGGAGAAAACATGGTCCTGATGCTGAATGGCACAGATGATCTAGTGACAAGTAACATAGAAAAAGCCAAGCTATTAAAAGTCTTTTTTGTCTTAGTCTTCACTGGTGAGATTCACCCTCAGAAATCTGAAGCCCCTGTGACCCGTGGGAAAGTCTGGAGCAAGCTAGACTTACCCTTGGTGTAGAAGGGTCAGGTTAGGGAATATTTAAACAAAGTGGACACACACAAGTCCATGTGACCTAATGAGAGGGATCTACAAGTGCTGAGGGAGCTGGTCTGGATACCTCACTGTAAGGTCACTCAATTATCTTTGAAAGGCCATTGTGATTAGAGGAGGTTCCTGAGGCTTGGAAGAAAGAAAATGTCACTTCAAGAAGGGCAAAAGCAGGATCCAGGGAGCTGCAGGCCTATTAGCCTCACCTTAATTCTTGGGAAGATGATGGAGCAAATAATCCCAGAAACTCTTTCCAAAAATTTTAAGGTTGTTTGGAGTAATCAGCATGGATTTATGAAAGGTAATTCATATTGGGCGATCCTGATAACCTTATCAAACTAATAAACTTATCAAACTTAATAAACTAATTTGATGCATGAGAAAAAAGAAGTGCTGTTTATCTTGACTTTAGCAGGGCATTCAGCATTGCCTTTCACAATATCACCACTGACAAACTAATGAAGCACTGGCTGGATAGACAGACAGTGAAGTAGACTGAAAACTGCCTGAACTACTCATTTCAAAATGCTGTGATGACTGGCACAAAAGCCCGTCAACATCAGTGTGTCCCAGGGGTCAGTGCTGGTTCCAAAACTGTGTAACATCTTCATTAATGATGTGGAAAATGGGACAGAGCACACCATCAGCAAGATTGCAGAGGATACAAAACTGGGAGGAGTAGCTGATGCACCATATGGCTGTGTTGCCACTCAGAGGAACTTCAACAAGCTGGAGAAAGGTGCCCAACAAAGACAAATGTCAAGTCCTGAACCTGGAATGGAATAAATTTTTGCAGCAGTACAGTATTCTGGGGCATAACTGGCTGGAAAGCTGCTCTGAAGAGAAGGACATAGATGTACAAGTAGATCATGAATCATCAACGTGCCCTTGCAGCAAAAGATGGCGTCAGTCTGGACTGCATGACTAAGAGCATTGCCAGCAGGTCACTGGGGGTGATCATTTCCCTCTGCTTAGCATTGGTGAGACACATCTGGAATGCTGGGTCCAGTCCTGGTCTCCCAGGCACAAGACAGACATGGACATACTGAAGAAAGTCCAGCAAAAGGTCACAAAGATGTCTAAGGGCCTGAAGCATCTCTGATACAATGAGAGGCTGAGAGAACTGGGACTGTTCAGCCTGGAGAAGAGAAGTCACTGGGGGGATCTTATCAGTGCATATAAATACCTGAAGGGAAGGTATAAAGAGAACAGAGCCAGGCTTTTGTCAGTGATACCCAGTGATAGGACAAGATGCAATGGAGACAAACTGTTGTGCAGGAAAGTCTATCAGAACCCAAGAAAACATATTTTTATTGTGAGGATAGTCAAATACTGGCATAGGGTGCCCAGAGAGGTTTTGGAGTCTCCATCGCCAGAAAAGGAAAAAGAATAGACAGGAACAGGCTGCCCCATGCAGTTAGTTGTGATACTGTATGAGAATTCACACATTTAGCTTTAGAAAAGTGAAATGGTCTGTGAAAGATCTCTAAGGTGACAATCACAGAAGGTGTGATTCTGCTTGAACCTTATTGTCCAAGAGTAGTCACTTACTAGCTCTCCCTCTTTCCCCTGTGCCTCTTTATTCTCACCAGCGCTTCTGATTATTCTGGGTAAAGAAAGGTGACAGAATCCATTATCAGCAATAATGTACATTACACATGGCCCCTCAAAAACCCTAATTAAATTCTGAAGAAAGTTCATTTATAGGTGAGATGGGTTGTCCTATGTTGCTTCTGTATTTCTTTCCACTGGAAATGTAGTGCCCAGAACTGGTAGTCATTTGAAAATGGTTTACTTAAGAAAAGAAAGACCAGATCCTGCTTTCTTTAATCATGCAATTATTTCTTAGTGAGGCTAGCAAAACATCTTTGGAAAGGCAGTCAGAGAGTTTTTAACTAACATCTTGTAAACTTCCTTTTTCCCTGATGATGTCGTTTCTGCAAATAGTACACTTCCCACCCAAAATTTCTATAGTGAGGAGCCACCCACAGGGAGCACACATCAAATTGTGAGTTACAGGAACATCCAGCTACTCCAGCTCTTGCTGATATCTCAGCAGCTCCTCCAGTACTCCAAGGGTTTGTCAAGCAGTAAACAGAAGCTGCAGCTGGCCAGGACGCTAGGAGAAGAGAACATAAAATTTAAAAAAAAAAAGGTCTTTTTTTGTTCTTGCTTAAACCTGTGTTAACAGTGAAGATCCATGTGACAGGGATGGGAAGTACCTGTGAGAAGATGTTACATGCAGAATTCCTACAGAGTATTTAAAATATTGGTTAGCAGTATCAACTTATTTTGGCTGCATGCAAGTCCCTGTATATTATCATAGTGCCAGGAAAGTACATGGCACCTCTGAGTCAAATAAAAGTTCCGCTTCCTGCACATAATCTGCATTTAGGCAGAGAAGAATAACCCACAGAGTGAGGAAGAGCAGATAATAGTTCCCCCAATAGTATCACATGACAACTTGATTTGATTTTAACTCTGTTGCGGACCTGTACATATATATAGCAAACCTGTGTTGTAAGCACGCTGTAAAACCAAACTCCTGGAGAATTGGATGACTTCAGCACAGCGTGCCATTGTAAGCCTCTTTGTGAGTCCTGGTAGAGTGCATAAGCACTTTGATCACATAGGTATCCCCTTTGGGCATTTAAATTACACTGTCTCATGCTTAAGTGAGACTCATGAAGTCTCTACACAGCTGACAGAAAGACACCAACTCCTAACTCAGGCTCTTGTCTCCTGCCTCTTCATTGACTGTGCAGAAAGCCTGAGCTCCTGCAGAGGGATTTATCTCACCTAATTTTAGCAATCCAAATGTTTAGCTCTTGGCTGAGCTAGTCTCCAAGCTACTTCTACATTCAATGGAGAGAGATGTGAATTTCCAGTTAAATGTTACTGTTCTTAACTTACATACTTACCTTGAGGTGGTATGATGTGGTTTCTCTCAAGAGGTCCATGCCAACACATTATAGCAGTGGGCTATGTGAATAGCTCAGAATGGATGTCTGTGATCTACATATTATATTACATAAAGTCATCTATCAGAACTTAAAAACATGGTAATCACTAAGCAGTGTAAAAATTAATTTGTAAACCCCAAAACTCTAGCACATTTCTAAATACCTCCAGCAACAGGAAAGAACCACTGGTACCAGAATTATATGTTGATTTTATTCTAATACACAATTAAAACTCTTGGAGGCATAAGCCTTCTGAAAAATCATGGTACTGTTGAATTAAGTGGTGTAATACAGAGGAGACCTCAAAGATATTTCTAAGATATTTCAAAGATGATTAGCAACTTCTCTTATGTCTATCCCCCTCCCAGTACTCTACTAAATTAAGAAGGAAGTTTCATTTGAGAGAGGAAGAGTAGCCCATCATAGGATAAGACCAGTAATAATTTACTGAGGGAAAAACTTGGCAAATTGTAACATTTGTGAAATATTATGAAGATATTTTGTTGAGAAATGTTAAACTTTTCTAATAAGCTAAACTTTCAAAAAGGGACTGAAAATACACACATTGATATATCTCTCTTTAATAATTTAATATAAAAAGAGAATACAATGAAATGAACTGTCAAGTATAAAAATCCTTTTAGTATTCTCTTTTCATGTTCAAAATCTTTGTTGTGTTTGAGCATCCATAATTGCTTTGCGTCAAGTTCCCTAAGACATTTCCATCTATCTTTCAGAAAACTTAAAAACGTTCTTTTGTACTTTTGGCTCTAGTAGAAATCAGACATTTCTTTCAGCCAGCAAGGTTACATCTGGTGATTGTTTATACTCTGCCTCTCTGTTGTGATCACTGGGACCATCTTTCACTTCAGCATGATACACGTATATTACTGCTTGCACCATCATTCACACTTTGTAACTTGGGATAATCAGAAGGGCATTGCACACATTGTTCCTTCTGTTTAGACACTGAAATAACTTTACTCACAATCAAAAAGCTGAATGAAACAGCTGAGCCTGGTAAACAGAGCATCTAACATGGGAGTTTGTGAAGGGCTGGCTGCAAACTGTGCTGAGAGGTAGTGCAGTTGCAGGAGGTGAGCTGAGAGAGCATTTACATGCGTGTGTGTGTGTGCATTACCTATTCAAGTTTTGTCCTTTGGGAAGGCTGTGAGGACAGTCTCTCAATCTCCTATCAGGCCTACTGATCAGCTTGTTGGTGCTTCTGTGAGACCCATCTGGTCATGACTAGAAGGTCTTTGATCAGAATCAGTGCTTGAAATCATCAAGCAGTTAATCCCTCCCAGATTACTGGGGGAATGAAACTCTGCAGCAAGAATTTATATATAAATCATTTGCCTGGCATGCTTTTGAACCAGGTAAAAGAAAAACAGAAAGAAAGACAGTGACTTCACATAACATACAGGAGGGATATTTGGAAAAAAAAACACATCTGGAGAACATCACTGTTGCAGACTCAAGGCAGCAGGGACCCATCACTAAGGAGCAAGCTACATGACCGATCATGGCTTGTAGCACCAGGGACAAAGGTACCGTTTAATATACCTGCTCAAATTCCACAAATTACTCGTGTCTGAGCCACTGACAAAGCCCTGTGCAAGTGATCTTGAAGGTTTATGGATCAATTTTCTAGCCAATATACTGCAAGGTGGGGCACAAGCCACTGGCAGCTCCCACCATCATATCACATTTCAGAACAGCATCAACAGCTCCTTAAAAACCTGTCTGTCCTATATAAGGGAAAAAAACCTGAGAAGTTGACATCTCAATGTGAGTGATATACAGCAGAGATCTGTCAGTACAAAAACTACCTTGGAATTAAAAAATATATATACTGACAATTTCCTAACTCAAAAAAATAGTGTCATGGAAAGATAAATTTGATTTCAACTTGGCAGATAAAAGGGCACTGATGAAGAAATAAAACCAAAGATTTTTTAGGAGTAAGTCACCATGATTTAATTACATTCATCATGTGTAGACTGAAAAAAAAAAATCTCAAATCAGTAATAACTGTGGTTGATGATTTAAAAGAGACAGGTTCATAAAGCTGAAAACAACTATAAGCTGATAGAACTGGAAAAAAAGCATTAATAATTTGGGAGAACTGATTAAATATTTTATTTGATGGCCAAAAACCTACCACCCCACAGCTGAAAAATTAGGTGATGTTCGTTATAGAATAAGTTTACTTTAGGAGAGAGAATAAATGTGCCTACAAAAGCTAAATCATATTTGTGATCTGAGTGAGTATGCCAGTTGGGAAGGGGGGTAATTAAACAAAAAGGGCAATATGACAGAAATGGATATAAATTTAGAAGCTAGAAAGTTTGGGAAACTGATTAAGGAAACAGAAAAAGAACTGAGTGAAAAACAAGGGATGTTACAGCTGTAGGTAATAAAAGCTCGAAATGTAAGGAATCCTGCCAGAGGTGATTTTTTTTCCTAAATTAATAAGGCAGGGCTGTCAGTAATAATGCAGAAAAGTCAAAAATGTCAAAAAAAAAATTTATTTGGAATAAGGATTATATATTTACATTACATGAAAATGATAAGTACATTCACTTTAATAAGGAATTTTCCAGAGGCTTTCTTTAAATATAAAGAACTGTAACAAAGAACAGTAAGTTCTTTACTATTTTTGCTTAGAAATACAATGGGTTTTGAATGAGATTTAACCTGAGTTACCTGGATCTATATTTAGAAATGTTATAAACAAGTCATTTGTTAGCCAGAGGGGTCCAAAGAAAACATTAGGCTGGGAGTCTACATTTTTTAAAGAAGTCACTTTAAACTCTTAAAGTAGCTTCAAACTCCTAAAGCACTGAATAGATTTACTTCTTCATCTTGAAATGCCCATGTTTTCTTCAGTAGAATGCCTGCTATTTGTTAGGCACTTCACAAAATCTCGTATAAATTCTTTCTGAGCATCTGATGAGATGTTGTGTTTGTGGCAAGACAGGATGTCAGCGCCTGCTGCTTTTGAAAGCAGACTTTTTGTGGAAGGCTGTATATAAATACATATTAAGGGAGAATGTTTCAACATAATGTTTGGGACATAAATATTCATTTCCTGCTGCAAACTATAGATGAACAAGGTATTTTAATTCCTTCTGGTTCCTGAGCACTTATTTTTGTAATATTTGCTACTTCTCCCATCTGTTGCTCCTTGATCCCGTCTTTTCTGGGTAAAGCAAAATACCTCCTTCACTGTATGTTCCCAGGATTTCAGGAAGAAAATCATGCAATGGTGAAGCTGACCAGAATAGCAACCACTGTTCTTCTAGGGCACCTATATGAAGATTGCTGAGAAAGTCCCATTTGAGTGGTTCCTTTCCCTGACAGCCTGAAATTTTCCCTGAATTTCTTTGGTTTATAAAAGTCAACAGACAAACAAACAAAAAACATCACCAGACAAGGACTAGTTCCTTAGAGTGTTTTTTGTGCAAGGTGTGCAGGGTGGTGTGACTAGCAGGCTGCCAAACATCTCACCTGAAGTGTCGCACACAGTGCTGCAGTACTGATGCTTGATGGCGTGCACAGTAGAGGTCAATGAGGTTGATGTACTCAAAGGCAAACCTGAAAAGAGGCCAGACAGAAGGCTAAACTCTAAGCACAAGCCACTGCATCAATTTGAGGTAAATATCAAGATCCCGGCTCGCTGCAGCTGGCAGGAAAATGGTATTTTCTGTGGGAGCATTTTATGTCTCCTATCAAACCCACACGGATTTTGGGGTTTTATCTAATTAAAAAACGAAAATTGGAACCTTTTTCTTCCTTTTGTTAATATCTGAAACACAGATAAAAAGGCATGCTTTCTTACACATAAGCAAAGGAAGCAAATATTTGCCTCAAAATTTTTCATCTAAAAGAAAAAAACGCAAAAGCATTTGCATGTTAATAAAAGCAACTCCTACTGGTTATTATCCTCCTTTCTCACTCATGCATATTACTGTGATCCAAGCAGAGAATGAGCAGGCTTTCAGACCTTCCTTAGCATGCAAATGAAGCATTGGCTTATGCATTACCCCTCGCATGAGAAAGCAACTTCTCTGTCGCAGCATAACCTTGTTCAGAAAAATGGGGAGTCCGCCCCTACCCCCTCAGCACAGCCAGGCAGCGTTTGTCATCCCTGATGTGTAAGACTAAACCTAATCCAAACAACAGTAGAACTGAGACAGAAGAGTAGCTGAAGACAAGGAAGCATATGAAAATAGATGGTTATTTGATCAATTCACGTTTCAAAAGGCAGGAATTACAGCATTTCCCTCCAGGTGTACACTCAAAATCAGATATGAAGTACTATCTGATTACTTCCTAAAGAGGTGCCTGGAAGAATTAAGGGCAGGCCATGGAGCGGATCCTCTGCATAGGCAAAGTGCTGCCTGCTTTTACCCCAGCTGAAAGCCTAGTCCTTCTCCGTGCCACCTGTCAAATACGCACCGACACAAAGCAGGTGTCTGCAGTCCCCCAGAGCAGGTATATCGCCTTTCCCCCGGGGTGTTTTTTTATGCACCCAGTGAGTTTCAGTACTCAATTTAGCTCTTTTCCGACTTCATTTCATAGAGAACAGAAGATGGTTTTTGGCAGTGACACTGAGCTGAACTCTGCTTTGTGTGCAGTTAGATTTACTTCTAACACTTCTGAATGTAGTTGCCGCATTGTTGCTTTTGTCCCAAACGCTCCTTTTTGTTGGTCGGTTTTGTATTGAAATCACAGTTAAGCCATTCAGCATGGTATTTTCTCTAGAGTGAAAAGTGTGTGAAAGCAGTTGAAGGTCACACGTATTATAACAAAACAAAAGAGAGAAATAATAGGGCATCCATTCTGAAGTCCTCAGACATCCAACATATTATTGCCTCGGTGATTTCAGTGCAGATAAGAGGAGTTGCAGAGGGAAGGAGGCATCTTAATCCAGCTGCTCCTTTCAGCATACACAATGAGAGGGATGCTTGGATCCTGTTCCCTAGGCCCTTTCTGCCTCTCCACATCACTCACAGTGATCTCTAGAGAATATACCACACAGGGAAATTCAGTTTCTGGATATTTTTTTTTTCCCAGTGATACCCCTGGTAGGGGTCCCACTCAGAGAGACTGAATTCCTCAGCTCATCTACTCCCAGGCCAGGGTCTGGGCACTGCAGCTTCCAAGCCCCTTTTTAACTGTACAAATGTCCTTACCCAGGCCCTTTGATCAGAGCCAAATTAAATGGCTGGACAATCATACTCCTCCAGTAAAGGCACAGCTACTTCCTCCACCTCAACAAAAAAAAAAGTGTCTGTGAATAGGACATAAAATGGAAAAGAAAGAGAGTATGGGTGTATCTCATTAAAGTTCCTTCTCTCCATGTCCTCAACACCTTTGTCAAGAACAGTCTGTACTTCTGTGTGGATCTTCCCAGTCTGTCAGTTACAAACTTTTTTCTTCTTAGAAGATTTCAGGTTTTAGCCCTTCTTTATTGTTTACTTATCCCGCAGTAGGATAGGCCAAAGTGTACTGGTTTTAAACTAAAAGAGGGTAGATTTAGACAAGACATAAGGACGAAATTTTTTGCACTCTGGGTGGCGAACCCCTGGCACAGGTTGCCCAAAGAGGTGGTAGATGCCCCATCCCTGGAGACATTCAAGGTCAGGTTGGGCAGAGTCCTGAGCAACCTGGTCTAGTCAAAGATGTTTCTGCACATGGCAGGTGGGTTGGGCTAGATCACACTTAAAGGCCCCTTCCAACCCAAACTACTCTATGATTTAGGGGCAGATATATAGCACCTCTGAAGCTGTGAGCAATACACCTTTTTAAACATTGTCTTTACATGTCCTTGTAATTATAGTGGTTTCTGTATTGCTCCTAGTCACCGGTGCTGGTACAGGAACACACAGGGAGGCTGTGGTACAAGTCAGGCAGAGAAGAGCCTGCTGAGGCCTGGTTGTTTGTGGTGGTAGGTAATCTATCCAAAGCAGCTGTGCAAAACCTATAGGCATCTCTGAAGATGTTGGGATCTCACATTTGTAAGAGATAAGAAGTGCTCACACAGTTCAGAAACCCTCCTGCAGCATAACTCTGCAGCCCAAAACAGAAGGGGAAAGGAAGTTTGAGCCCACCTTTACTGCAGCTGCCAAAAGATGGGTGCACAGCACTCGGCAGCCA
>NW_008612119.1:0-70791 GCF_000691845.1 Merops nubicus | reverse complement strand
AAAGATGGGGCACCACCACTCGCCAGCCACTATGGCTTGTTTAGTAGCTGTGGGTTCCCAAACAGTCCTTGTTTTCTGAGTCCTTGTCTAAGCTTGCATTTCTCATCGACACTATTTTGCTCCTCTGCTTGAAAGTCTGAACACTGGCAACATAGCCCTAACTGATGTCCAAACAATTGAACAAAGTCATCAGTCCCAGATTTTTTTTTTTTTCTTCCCCAGAGCAGACATTTCCTCAGGTGAGGAATATAATTCCTCTGGAATATAAAAATATAAAACAATGCAGAGCCATGAGCTAGCTTGCAGATCAAAAGAATTAAAGTCATTTTACTTGCCTATCTATACAGTATCATATATATTACATTCACACAGTGTTCTACACAGACTAATAAACTTGGCTCTGCATTGGAGGTAATAAACCTGCTGGCTGGACTGCAGCCAGTCTTATATTGTAGCTAACCTACAAGAGGTACCAAAGCTAGCTAGTGACAGAACAGACTGAGTAAATATTTGGGTGCTTAGCCCCTACTGAACTCTATGCTGCTGGAGCTCCATAGCTCTCAACACCTGAGCTAGAGAGTTTAAAATTTAGTCAGGTATATATTATCAGCTACTGTGGGGGAATATTAATTGCAATCTGGTGCAAAGCAGGAGGGAATAAGATTCTCCTCCTTTTTACCTCCCAGAATTGCAGTTATATATGAGACCATTTGTCTGAGTATATATGATCTTCCTGTCAGGGCTGGCTGGCAGAGTAGCTTTGTTCTTCCACGCAGAGCCCTAAGCCATCAATCCCGGGGCCACAGAATGAAAGTATTTCAAACAGGGAGTGTCAATATTAATATCTCATTTCATTGTTTCTAATCAGCTAAAATTATTCGGTCGGGGCAAATTCTGCTCTCCATTATCCTGGTGCAATTCATTGATTTCACAATGGCCAAGTGTAATTGTGTGCAGAATTTGGCTATTAATGTAATTTTAATAAAAGTTTCTTCATGTATATTTCATAAATCTATTATTTTGCAGTGAGAGTTTTCTAATCAGAGAGAAGAGATCTCTAGAGATTCTTGTTCATTTGGTAAGGTAGGCAATAGGTAATAAGTACCACTGCATTAGAAATGTAAGTGAAAGTGAAAACTGGAAGTTTCTTTAAGATGAGAGTAGATTAAATATGGTACATTTGCTTAAGTATCTTTATAATGTAACTTGGTTTTTCATTTTGATCTTAGGTTCAAACGTCTTTCTCTGGATTTAACACTTTGTATGTGCTAGAACACCTCTGCACAATTGGAATAAACAAGACTTTTACATTAAATGCATATTTTGACAAAATCTTCTCTCAGCAATATCTATGAATAAGAATTTATAGCAGGATTTAAAATCAGAGCTGAAGGTCACTTCTTTTGTGTCACAAACCATTAAATTTCTCCCCTGTAAATACAGTAACTTTACTCAAATTAAAAGATTTCAGCCCCCTTGAGAGCTAACTGTTAAGTGTTTCAGACAGAGATCAGCTGAAACAGAGCTACCACAAATGCCCAAGACCTTTTCAATGCTAGACATCAGAGAGGTGCAAAACTCTTTACAGCAGTAAAATCCTAGAGTCCCTGATGCTTTGAATTAGATAGAAGCCACTTTTGCTTCTGAGCATGTGAACCTGGCTTAGTGGGCAAGGACCAAACCATGAGGATCATCTGTACCACATAGGAGCAGTGTCCAGTTCTGCCCTGGGGATAAGTTTTCCTGACCTTAATAACAAAACTCTGTTTGGCTGTCAACTCTGTTTTAACACAGAGCTGCAAGTGTTAATGAAAATGCCCAGCTTCTGCTCTCTATGGCCTCAGCAGAGATGAAATAGCTGGGTCATTTGTCCATGCTTTGTTCTATTTGTCTAGCTTCATGTTCTCCCCAAGTGCCACCAATATGTGGAACTAGTCCAGTAGTCTTGATTCCTGGTGAGTAGTTAGACATTGCCCTAATCTTATTTAAAACTCATTGCTACAAAGTTACACTTTGTTATTTATGGATGAGCTCTTCTAACTTCATCATTCAGATGCAATGCTCCAGTTGGTGTGGGTCAACAAGACTGAGCCCTTTGCTATCACTCCCACCCAGCTATTAGAATGCCTTTCTGTAGAGAAGTAACTACATCCAGTGAAAAGTAAATAAATCCAGTGATTGCCTCTCAACTACCTTTTCATTTAACAGAAGAGAGCATGTTCTCTTGTTATCCCTTAGATTTTCCACATTCTCCTTGAGCTGAGGACATCTTTTCATAGTTCCCTTAATAATGTTGTGTACAGATGAAAGATCAGTTCACTTAGTTCTGCACAGTTATCCTTTTTAACATACACAAACCCATCTTTTTTTTTCTCCACAGGATTGCATAGCATCCTGTAATTATTCTGAGTAACTCCTTATACCCACCTCTAATGGCTTAGGCTCATGTACCCCAATGTTATTTATTTTTCAGGAGGCTGTGTTTCATCTGAAGTTTTGTCTGTTTTCTGAAAGGCAGGATTCTAAATCCAGATGTGAAAGAAGCAAGGAAAATGGCTTTGAGGATTCCTTTTTGACTGAAAGATTGCAATTACTTTCCTAGAGTTGCTAAGAACTGCAAGAATGACCTTGCTTAGTGTAATTTGGGATTTGAGAGAGGCTCCTCAGCTCTGAAGAGTTTGCTTTCTCTTCAGCTGCTTCTTATTGCCAAAGTGTTATGAATAAGGGCTAAGGGGAAAAAAAATATTGCTTGAATACTCGCTGTTGCAATGCTGAGACATTTAGAGCACTTATAACCCAGGCACTTTACATCATCCATATGACAGACATTCAAGACTGTTTTCAGGTATCATCCAGAAAAGCCTGTATTTTTGTGTTCTAGGAAAATGGTAACAGAGTTTACATTATCAAATTGTCATACAAATAGATCAATTAGGAAAACAGAACCTGCATGCTTAGAAAGTGAAGGATATGTAAGCATAAGAGAAATTTTGAAAAAGGGACATTTGTACTGGATCTAGCAGCATGACTTATCACAATTAGCTCAGCAGAGTAGCATATATCATACAAAATGCCATACTGATAGGAAAAAGTACTCAAATATGTCATGTACCACACAGAAAGGGTGGAACCAAACTGTGAAGTGCTGTGAGATATAATGTTCAAGGTGCAATACACGATGAGCCAGAATAGAAAGAGCTGACAGCAAGCAGACAGCAGACCAAAATAAAATAAAATTAAAAAATGACATGCTGTCTTTGATCCTGTTTACAAGAGGAAAGCAACTGCACAGTAAAGCTTTCATGATATCAAAGAATCCACAAGGGTGGGAGAGATTGCTTGTGAGAGAGGGCTTGAACCTGGAAGTTTACATGCAGCTCTCCCATTAACTTCAGCTAGAGTTCAGTATGCAGAGCGCCAGAAAGATTAGAGCTGAGGTAACTCAGCAAGTGGCTTGAGGACAAGAAAGACATATGCAAAGAAAAACACAATTGATCAATATCACCCTGCACTGTCCTTCCTTACACTGTATTAGTTCACAAACTTCAGAGATAAAACACATTTTTAATGAAGTTTGAGTATTATATAAAGCTTTATCATCTTCCAAAAGCAGCCACATCTCTGTGAAAGGTTTTTAGGATGGCTAGGGAAGTATCAGCTGAGTCCTCTGCAAGAGGCAGAGGAAGGAGAGCAGTAATCTTGTACGTGGAAAGTAAGTTTTAGAGGGATCAGCACTGCTACTTGCTTCTCAAAGGAGAAACTCCTTTTCAAAGACTCAGTCATATTCAACGCCATATCAGCCCTCAAAGTCTTTTCCTAGGTAGAGACTCGGCAGCAGCTGTACAGGAAGTGGGCAAGGGGAAGATGGACAAGCACACACTTTTTCTAATACTTTGCAATTTCTTCTGTAGCTGAGCTAGCAACTCTCATTTTTGCCAGTGCTGCTGTAAAGGAATAGTACTGTACAGCCATATTTTTTTTTTAAAAAAAGGCAAGCCTCACACTGGAACTTATGAATAGCTGAGTTATACGTAAAATAGATGAGCTAAACCCCATACTCCACTCATCCCCTGGTAAAAAAAGCCTCAATGTAATGTCATGTCAGTTACTGGGTATTCATAGTTGAAGACAATGGTTGACTAATATGAAAGATTCTAGAGGAAAATAAAAATGACCAGATGTATAAAAAACACCATCCAGCAGGAAAATAGAAAAGAATTTGGTCCATTTGCTCCTAAAGACTCAGGGGCAACCATTTTCAAACATACAAAGGTTTGCTGCAAAAAAGGAAAGGGCTACACTGGTCTCGATGTTTGTTATAGGTAGGATGAGAAGTTATAAGCTTAAACTGTTTCAAGGAAGATTTAGACCAGACAAAAGGAAAACTTTCCTAATGTTTAGGATTGGATGAGGGATATGGGGGAGTCTCACCACAAGGCTTTTTAAAAATGACACGTGAAAGAAAGGTTTATTTATAACTGATTCTTCCTTGAGGCCAAAGATGGCTGAAATAGCCTGTCTAGGTCATTTGAGCCTAGATTTATGAGCCAAGCTGCTGCCTCTGAAGTGAAATACAATGTATTTATTTTAAAAATATACTGCAAAGTTTAAGGAGAAAAACTCCTCTAACTAAAACCACAGTAGTAGAATGGATAGGAAACATACAGGAGATTTGGCCTATGTTAAAACAGCTTCTCCAGTGCATCCTTCAAGGGGCATTTTAATGACCATCAACAGTAAATAGTTGGGCCACTGTGTCTCTTCTGAATGTGGAAGATGCAGAAAACCTCGTTCTCCTTGAGGCATTTATGGGGCACTGTTTCATCCCTGTTTACTTAACAGAAGGCTATGTGTTGACTCTCTAGACGGAGTAGTTTATTCTGGTGTGTTAGTTGATTAGCTTTGAAAAACAGTTCTTTGGAGAGGGAGAAAAAAATTGTTCTAAAGCATTTTATCTTTTTAGAGGGACTTACTGTTCCAAATTGCTTGCAGCTTTTCTCTCCATATAATGATTATGGAGTTAAACATTAGTGAGTCTATATAAGTGGAATAATGACAATAACTAGAGCAAGGAATGAAAATGCTAAACTAACAAATAAAGAGGTCAATTACTGAAACAGATGAGAAGACAGAGGGCAAATTCTAATAGCAAGACATAGCTGGCACAATGATTAGACCACAGGCAAAGCTTACTGAGATTGGACTCTGAATCCTAAAGCAGCAACAGAGGAAAACAAAGGACTCGCTACACAGAAAGAGCAGAAAAAATAACCGGAGGATATATATGAAGGCAGAAGGGAAAACAGTGCAAGTGAAAAATATTATGAGACAGAAAATCCAGGAAGGACAAGTCTACCTGAGGATGAGGAATTCAAATGAGTAGCTGCACTTCTGCAGTACTGTACAGTTCTCTCTAAGGCAAGATACCGCTCAGCCCTCCCAGCTGGCCTCTCCTGACCCGAGTCCCCAAAGGATAAGCATGGCAGCAGTGCCATGGTGCCTCAAATCATCCAGCAAAATGAATCTCTCTATATCTACATTTTCTTCAGAGAGGATGACAATTTTCGTGCAGGATGTGTGTCACTGATAGGCATTTCAGACCACCCTCTGATCTCACTTACAAGGAATCTCGGGATTTCTAAGGCACAGTCTCACAGCAGGCACAGAAAACAGACTGCTGTCGATAATAACATGGTGAGGCTCGTGCTGTGAAGGGCTGATTGATCCAAGTTCAAGTAGTGATGGAGGGGAGTTTCATGGACAAAATCATTCCATGGCTACAGGTGATCGCTGAGTTGTGGTAGCAGGAATAAAGTGAAGTTCTCTGGTTTTATTTGGGTTAGAACCAGCAAGGCAGAGAATGACTGAAGGGCTTGAGTGGGAAGGCAAACCTTGTTAGTTTCTATTTATTTTTACCACCTAATATCTAATGCTTCATAGCTCTTGTGACATTTCAGACACATGCGACGATTGCACTAAAATCTAAGACCATAGAAGTAGGCCAATTTACAGCAGCTGAGGAGCTCATTGTTCTAGGGACTACTACTGAGACAAATCATTTTGATTTTTAGGCTTTCCTCCACCAATCAATATTTTTATTGCTTTACTTGAGATAGAAAACAATCATATAACAACAAAAGTTGTTGGATTATGTTTCAGATTGTTTATTTTACTTTTTACTGTTTTATTTTGAGCACAGTGGGGTCCCGTCTTCTCACAGAAAATATGAAAAAAGGTGAAAAAATTTTGTGCTCTACTCCTAGGGAACGAAGGGAAAAGACTTCAGTGCACTGCAGATAGGCTGAGGCTCACACCGACTGTTTATTCAGTCTTCAGAAGCTGTGTTCTCATCCATGCTCCTGTCTACATGCAGGGACTTGTATTCCTGCACAGTCATATGCTACTGCTGATGAGTCTCACTTTTCTTTCTGCCCCTGCTCTTGAATCATCTCGTATAAGAATTTGTGTTCCAAATCAATTGCATAGATACATCTATAGCTGTTACAGACTAAGCTGCTTGCAACCACAAAGTTAATATAAGCCATACAGCAGAAAGAGAAAGTAGAGCGGTGTGTTCACTGGAGCCAGCTCCCCAAACTGCCCTATGCACAAACTCTTGGGTTTCCACTTCATGTGTTGCAAGCAGGTGCGGGATGCGAGTAAAAGGAAACTGTGTAATCACGGCGTCCTGGCCTGGTGGCCACAGCTCAGTCTTGCCATTTTGTTGCACTTTTTGTCACCGATCTAAAATTATTCTGTCAAACCTGTTGAGGAGTTTTTCAACATATCCTCAAGGTGGACAAGGCTTCTTTTTCTGAATATTACGCATTTTTCTAGCATCACAGGCATCAATACCTGTTTCTCAGCATTTGAAGGAAGATTTAATTCATTTATCAATTCCACTATTGAATTCTTTGAAAGGGGACAGATCTTTGTGTTCAGAAGACTAGAAAAATCTTCCCAAGTATTGCTCCATTACTTTTATAGTTTGTGGCAAGAAAAGATTAGCACAAAAGAGCAGATTAGTTGCTGGTTGGCAGCTTCTCCAACATTTATAGTGGTTACCCAAAATAGCTTTACCTACGTAGCCTCATGTTCAGTGAAATTGGTTTAAAATTTTGTGCAGTTAAATAATTGTAAACATAATGAGTTGGATCTATTCCTGGTGTTCTTCCTTATTACTTCAATTTACTAGTTCAATTAAAAGAAAAAATGAAAGCTGCAGAGGCTTCTGTAAATTTTGCAAGAACTCTTTAAAGCCTGGAATATGTCAGTGACGGAGACCTAGAGTAAAGCTCCCAGGTGGAAGCATCCATACAGAGTTACCAGAAGGAGAGTAAGGCAAGTCACAACCAAAGAGAGCTCAGAACATCCCTGTGCTGTCAATCAAATGCAGGGTTTTCTAATCTCAGTTTTGGTATGAACTCATTGTCTTACCCTGGGCATCTCTCTCCTTCATTTCCCTGACTATAAAATTACAAACTATCAAGATTTGTTATTGTCTTCAGAAGGCCAGTAGCTTGCTAAGTGTTTACATGCTTTTCTGTTGAAAACAAAAAGGAATCAAATTGTATTTGTGAAGGACTGAAAAACATTAAGCATTACAAACGTTCTATTGTTTTGTACTTATTTCTTATGAAATATTTAATCTGTTAGGATATTACTCTGACAGCCTTAGCCATTCACCAGTTTGATGTCCCTTTGTAAGGACTGTGCTATTGACACAGAATCATCATTTCTCCCTTCCTAATCGTATTTTCATGCCTCATGTCATTCCCACCTGTGGCTTTTTAGTAATTAATGATGTTACAATGCAAATTCTAATCAAGCCGCATATGTATTTTGTTCATTTGTTTCCTTACGGGAAACATTTTAATTTCCCCTGGCATTTATGCAGCTGCTGCATGTCCTTCTGATTATTTCTTCTGTTGAAAAGTGGTCAAAGTGTTGTTTGGGCCAAAAATCAGTCTAGCTGTAAGCACGTGAAATCCTTTGGCCCAAAGTGTCCTAATCCACATGCCTAATTAATCTGATTTTATTAAAAGCTGGGCAAATCATAGTATCCATAAGATATGCAGCAGCAGCAAGAAATACAGAGAGAAAGAATTTGGGGGCTACTAAAGCAGACTGCCGTGGTTGGTGTTTTGAAGATTGCAGCAACTCTAACACATAGAAAATAAACTTTCCTGATACACAGTGCTGTCTGTTAAGAACATGCCTATAAATATCAACCCCTTTTTGTCTCTGTCTATGAACTAGACAAAAGCATTCGTAACTGGAATTTTCTCATTAACCTACAATTAAATTTATTTTGAAAGAAATGTTAATATGTGTACAGCAGCTCATCTATTATTTTAAAGCTCTGTTTTGCTGCAGGCAAATATGCAGACAGCCATGCTGATGAAGCATAGGCCTGGGAATGGAGTGGTATACTAAAATCTGTCTTGGGCTTCCCATTTATTTTACCAGTCCTATGAATATTTCTAACACTCATTCTAATCTCTTGTAAAATGGAAACAACAGCTCGTACACAAATTACAGAGAGTCTGGGAGGTCTGTTTCTTCAAAGCTCTTTGTCGATCTCTGTTACAAAGCACTAAAACACTCTAACTGTTGCTTTTACACATATCTTCCCTTGTACTTCAAAGAGATCTGAAGATGTATCTCCATTACAGCTTAATGGCCTGTAAACTTTTTTTTTTCCTTCTTGTAGCTGCAAGCAGTGTTTTAAATTAAGTTCAAACCACTGAGAAAAAAAAGCATCCTCCTTGGCCTTCCTGAGCTGTCCACAATACCTTTATCTGCTTTCTCACCTTCACACAGTTTCCATATGTGAGGTTTCAGCTCAAGGGAAAAAATGTACCTGCACAGTTCTTGCAAACTAGTGATCTACCATGGGCTGTCATCTGTTCTGCAGACATTTTGCATCCAGAAGATGGTAATGAAATGAAATTGAATTCTGCTCCAGCTGCTCCAGACAGCTCATTCCTGAGCTTTTTGCAGTCAGTGAGCTAAAGCACTCAAGAGTGCCATGTTACTTGCAAAAGGAAAAACATCAAGCTGAGGGCAGGTCCTCATAATCTCAGCCAGCTCTCCCACCTCTCTAAGTGTGCGACTAGCTGCTCTACAAGCAGGCAATGATTTGGAGTATCAAGCAGTTTGATAAGAAGAGCTTGTGAAGAACTGTGTAGCTAAGCTCTCCACAGCAATGTTAATAAACAATGACCTTTCTTTGAAAATATACAGTATTTCTTCACTGCTTCTCTATGATATCTGCTGATTTTTACTGTATTCAGCATTCTGGAAAACTTCTGCCATACTGGCAGACCTAGAGGGTCTAAATTTTAGTTTAGTAGCCCTAAACTCCAAAATGTGCACTCAAACAGGCACATGTATGTACAGACGCAAGGACTTGTATTATAAAAGAGACATTCATTTTCCAGCAGAGCTCTGTAATCATAAATGATGACTAGCACTTAAAAGCATCACTTACTTTGTGTGTGGATACACAGAAAAAGTCTTTGGGACAGCAAGATCAATTAACTTAAAATAATACAATGGCTTTTTTTTTGAGTTATAACCTCTTTTTTTAACTGAAAATGGGACTTTAAGAAAAGTATTTAATTTCCGTGTCATCATTTCTCCCAGCTGTACAATGGGATAATAACATTGCTTTGTCTCACTGAGATTCTGTGAAGAAAATTCATTATTCTTGTGAGAGCCTCTACTAGCAGAGATAAGGGTTGTGGAAAAGCCTCTCAAAAACTAGTGGTGTTTGGGCTTATCGTTGGTCACATGAATAAAGTTAAATACATTCATAAGTGCTTGCTGTCTTTGGACCTAGGTGAAGACAGAACTTTTTGCTACTGAGGTAAAAATTCAAAGTTTGAAATTTTTAAAATGAAATGGGGATGTTCCGGTTCAAGAAATCAATAACTTTGGGTTTAAGAAACATTGCCTACATTTTCAGAATCTGTTTCTCTGTGCATCACAGCCCCTTTTGCTGGCACAAAGGAAAAAAGCACATTCAGAAAACTCAGTCTGTGGCATTTCCATGGTGCTGTGTAGACTTACTAGCTTGTGAGGAATTTTGTTAACGCTAGAATGAAGACTTCTCTTCAGTACTCTACTGCATGGTTTTGATACATACTGGCAAGGATACATCCTGCCCCAGGCAGCTTCGGAGATATAGAGCCCTTCACTTGATGTTGCTGTTAAAGTCTCAGTCTGACCTCTGGGAAGTATACGTTTACTTCTTCCTTTTTTTATTATTTTTTACATAAGTAGGGACGATATCAATGTTCTACAGCAATCTTCATCACACGGCTTTTCACAGGAAGAAGAACAAAAGGTAGAATAAAAAGTACAGGTTGTCAAAGATGCTGTCACTTGGAACATATTTCTCCTGAGCTGTATCTGAACGTGGAGATGAAAGAAAAGATACTAAAATATTTTATGTGTGTTCGAGATGAGCTCAATGTGATTCCTGTTGTTTCTCTGCTAAAACACATCACTGACTAAAGCAACATAAAGCTCAAAATGCTGTCTTTGAAAATAGTTAGACAAACACTACTTAGAGGCTTGGTTGCTTGGTTGTTTTTTAACTTTGCTTTAGCCTGTCAAAGTCGAGAACTGTGTCTCTCTGCCATTTGCCGACTCTGCCTCTGCCCCTTTGCCATTTACAAGGGTTTAGACAGTCTTCTCCTTCAGTTTTGCTGCTATAAATAGCAAGGTGAATGCCCACAAAAGCTAGTGCAACACAATGTAGTAACACATGAGGACTTACAGAACAAAAAAGCCAGTCATCTTACAAACTCATCATTACTATGTGTCTGTGCTTCCAATGGGCAAGTCACACTGTGGCCATTGATGCTTACCCCTGATTGCATCCAGACACTATAGAGACTGAGCTTTATATGGAAGTTATGCCTGAGGTCTCCTCCTTGGCTAGTAACAAGGGGCAGCAGTCTGCTCTTCAGGCTCAGCTTCAACGCTGTAATAGTCACAGTACCTGCGAGGACTGTGGTAACCCCTGCAAGAGGCACTGATGGTTACAAGCTGTTGCATCTGTAGTTTATGCCTGCAGTCTACTTTCATTTGTATCCTACACCACACCAAACCTGCCGATACTGCTGCACAGTTAAGGACAGTGTTTTGCAAACGGTAAGGGGCAAATTCACTTCCAAACAATGATTCCCTCTTTAATCTCAAGGAGCACAAGAACAGGCATACTGCAGGAGCCTGTACTCACACTCCACAGGCACAATGTTGTGCAGATAATAAGCATCCTATTCACCTCCCTAACTGGAAATGTCTGGTTTAGGCTATTTGTCTGCCATCCACCTGTAGTCGGTGAAAAAAGAAAAACACTGAAGAGACTGACTGCTCCAGTGCAAAACCTGGTGTCTGAAAAAAGCAGCATGAATTGCCCTCTGGAGCATATCTCCTCCCATTAATTATAAAGGTAGCCTGGAAAACTGGTTTAGACTAGTTACTGGACTTCCAGGCAGCTTACGTTAGGTGAGTTGACTTCCAGACCTGGTTGAAAGGGGACTACATCAGAATCCTCTGCTCTCTGCCTATAGCAAGCTTTCTGCTGTGCAGAAACTTCAGGCAAAGCTCTAGCTTAATTTAAATCCATGGCAACACTCTAACCAGACTAGGATTTTCCCTGTCATACCTACTTCTTATTCCTGCACTATCACAGCCTCACAAAACTACTGAGTGGGAATCACTGCAGTAAAACCCTTGTCCAAATATTTCATGGTAAAAGAAAAGAAATTGAAGATTTTGGAGAGGTGCAGAAATGCTGTTTAAAAGCTTTTAGCAACCTTGCCTTTATTTTGTAAAATGTTATTTTGCTTATCATAAAATAATACCTTGAGTTTTAAAGTGGCTTTTTGGAGAGAGTATTCACCAAAAACCCAAAGACTATTTGCAACACTGAAACAGATTGTGCCAGAAATGAGGTGGCTGTGGGTTAATTCCCAAATACCACGTTTTGACCCCGTTACACCATGGCTTACTGGAAAAAGCTGCTGTATAAAATCAACACGGAAATTGGGAAACCACAAGGAAATCCAAGATATAACCTCAGACAAGACACCTCTCAACAGTATGGGAGTTTACAAATGCAGGAAGGGGAAACGACAAGTATTTCTGCGAGAAAATGCAACTCTTTCTGCAGAAGGGGGTAGGCTTTTAACAGGCAGGTAAGGGAGACAGACAGAGAGAGGTTATAGCTCTAACCACAACCATTAGGGCTGACAGTGAACAGGAAGCCTATTCAGTAGCTCTATCAGCATTTGGCAGTAATTCAGGCAAAACAGACATGCAAATTGTCCTTTGTTGTTTGAAAATCGTCTTTCCTTTATGTTACTTTCTGTCTTCGATGACTTCCTACCCCTGCAGCCAGGGACTGGGATAGCCATCACTCCTTACTTAGCTATGGCCCTGCTGCCCTTCATTCACCTTCACAACATCCTGGGAGCTGCGCCAGAGCTGCAGGTGGGATGAACGCCTCCAGAGCAGCCTCCAGCAGGTCCCTGGCATGCTGCAGCACACTCCTTTGATCGCCCAGATTTTGGTTACCTCGGGGTATGAGCAGAGTTTGTACCAACCCTCAATACACTGTGCATGGCATGCCTTGGAGGAAAAGGGATGAGAGATTCAGCTAACTACAAGGAAATCTTTTTGTAAATATATGTGGTTCTATATACAAACATAAAATACACATGTGGTATAAATATATTCCTGTGTACCTGGAAGTATCAAACAAAAGGATAAATTTACCCACAATTTTACAAAAGGTAGGTAACAATATTTCATTCTGCCTCAGCACATACATTGCCCACAAATTCCAACCTTCCTCTTCTTCCCTCCCAGTCACAGTAACTGAACATGCTTCAAACATTAATGAGTTAACACTCAAAACAGCCTAAAAAGGGCAAAATGTTATCAACCCCACCTCGTTGTGCTAGAGATGAAGTCACACATGGATTGTCCATAGTTACTGGGACAACCTGGAGGATATCTGTGGTTTGAGCCTTAGTCCGTTGTTTGCCTGTGCCTGGACAGCCAAAGTAACCTCCCCACAGCAAAGCTCCTACTCAGAAATTGTAACTAGGGCTTCACTGAGCTGTGAGCACAAGCCAGTCAGAGGCATGCTTCACTGTAAATGAAGGGAAATTATTTGTTCCTGTTAATGACTCTACACTGCTAACTGCATGTGTTGGAAAGTCACAAATTACCTCTGCTACACTTTCCAAGGAATAATACTGACCAAAAAAAATCCTGACATTTTTAACAATCTAACGAATGCTTATTTCTTTTATTTAACTCTGAGTTTCTGAGACTGTAGGGTGCACTTAGTTCAAGTTATCAAGGGTTTCTGAGGCACCACAAGAACTTTAAATGTGTGCTTTTAAAAATGGAATATGAGATAGGTCCCCAGAAACTGGGACTTCAAGAAAAACAAACAAACTAAATGCAGACAAACTCCATTAAATGCAGGAGCTGACAACACTGTGACCCTGAAGTGACCTGAAAAAGCCACCACAATTTCTAGATATGGTAAGATTCACATTGTTAACTTTTGAAATGCCTTCTAGAACATTCTGGGATAAAATTCACAGCTGAGAAGTACTTTCACCTCAATAAGGAATGTCACCAAGCTCATGTATGAAACACTTTGGCCCTGGCTGTTTTTTCTCTGTCCACTTGAGTGCAGCACAGGCAATTTTCATATCAGTAAGACTATTTTTTTTTTTTCTTTCCAGAAAAGAGCCAACAGATTTTGGAAGAAAAATTATTACTTGCAACTGTGACAAATACCACAGTGATGCTTGCAAGAATTTTTCCTATTAAGCTTTAGCGTTAGTGCCACAATAAATAACCTTTCATATACGAAGGTTTCAGAAGAAGCAAATAAGGAATAATATAAGCAATTCTAGAAGTTTTAAAAAGGATGATGTCATTTCAAACTTAAACCTATAATGTAATAGGAAAAAAAAAAAGGAGCTGAACTATGTGGAATTACTTACCAGGGTATCCTCATTCCTAATCAATAATTTGTATGCACATTTATTTTACATTTTTGTAAAACTAGTTAGATGTATTTGGATTCCAAAAGAAAAATATCAGATGATATATAAGGCAGCACAGAAGCATCTAAGGTTAAATAACACTCCCAGTGAGATGTTTATGAATCTTTCTAATACACAGTAGTCAATAGGGGACTTTCCTCCCAGTTTTCTATTCTACTGAGGCTTCAAACCCTCTTCCCCTGAGAAATTTAACTTCACTTGGATAGGAGCAAAGAATTTTGAAGGTGGAAAAGACCGTAAAGTCAACCGAAGTATTTTCTGTACAGATGAAATGTGCGTACAGTTGAGTTTATAGAAGTATTTCATAATATCAAGACCTACAGAGATCAAAAGTAATAATAATGAGTCTCTCAGAGTCTATGGTGGCATGAAAGGATCATGCATTCAGGAGGAAATTTACATTCTGTTTGTTGACATCTTGTAGATTGAGCTATGCCAGAGGGATATAAATCAATGAAGATGCTGCTGTAGTGTTTGACTTCATTATTAATACAGTTCAGTATATTTTCATAAGAACAAGTCAAAAAAGTGGAAAACATTTAATTTTTTTAATTCTTTGAGACGAGTTCCATTTCCTACTGTACACATACATATAGTTTATATAAACTGTTCTCAATTTTCAGCTGGTCCTACTCAGACATAGATACATAAATAAACATGATAAATTTTCACTACTCAACATGAAGAAATCCTGTTAGGATGGCAACTATATAACCAAAATCTGTAACTATAGCTAGAATTTCCCTATGTAAGAATTTCCCTGTCCATGGGTATCACCCTGGCACTTTTAATCTCCTTTTTAGCAGTCATCATTTCAGTCTAACCACTGTATTCCAAGGCTGAGACAGAAAAACAAGGATAAACCAGGTGGTGTTATGATCCAAGAAAATATTCATTGTCCCAACAAGCCATAGTTCTACAGTGAAGATTCGAGAGTTTCTGAGATTCAAAGACAGAAAAGAAAAGCATACCAAAAACGTGCAAAAGGAAAAGTATAAAATATTCCTGGGCTAATATGCCAGGTTGCTATATTTCTGGGGGAATTTCCACTGATACGTGTACAGAAACAAATATCTAAATCTTTTTGAAGTTAATTTTAGGATTCATGAAGCAGCTACCAAAGTCAGCTGCTAAGATGTCCTCAGTCTACAGTAATGTTTACAGATGGCAAAGAAAATAAAAGAGAAAGAAACCTGAAAATAGTGACTACTGGATGCTTGTATCCAACAGAGTAAAGAATGAGTTCATGTAATAAAGTAGTGTAAAGGTTTTCAGTTCTGGAAAGGTGCACTTGGAAAATTTAAGTAAACAAGAGTTCAGTCCTAAAGGCAGAACTTTAATAGAAATGGAGGACATGGCATGTACAAGGCTTAAAAAACTAAGAAACTAGCAGGAAAAAATAGAAGAAAGCATTAAAATCCACCATGTTTTCCAGTTCCACTGTGATTAAGATCTGCCAGACTTACATGAAAGAAAAAGAGGGCGTATGGAGAATAAACTATCAGATGGACCAAGCAATTATAGAAGGATAAAAAAAAATCTATTGTATAAGAGCTGGGAAAGCAAACAAACAAAAAAATCTTGTCATGTAGTCAGATAATTGTGTAAAAAGAACAAATCAGAAAAGTAAAATAGCATAATTGATCAGACAAATAATAAAAAAAAAATACTTTTACAAATACATTGGGTGAGGGAGGAAGATATACTGCAGAGAAACAGGTTCACAAGTACAGAAGGCCGAAAAATAAATGTGTAGAAATGTCTAAGAAGATATTTCTTTGGGAATTAAAATTAAAAGCTATTTTAATTATTAAAATAGATGCAAAGCTTTCTGAAGCATACATTGAGCATTGCTGCATTATAAGAAAGAGAGGCGGTGGTGCAGCAGGTCTCAGACAATATCAGGACGGCTTCAGACAATCTGGTAGGGAAAAATTGGGTGATTTTCTACTCGTATGCAGAAGCACAGAAGTAGACATGTGAAACACAAAACACTATATTGCTTGCATCATTGCTTGTTATTAAAAAAGCATGGCACTATTAAAGTCAGTGGAGCTGCAGCAGTTTACAACAACGGAGTTTTTATCCCTGTGTGGCTGTATGGTTGAAAGGTTCTCTTATGTTGAAGGAGAACACATTTCTCCCTCATAGTCCATTGAAGAAACGTTTCCAGCATAACCTATCTTTACAAAGACATTTCCATGGAAAGTGAAGAAACTTGGTCATAACTGATGAAGAGAGGTTTTCCCTTCAGTGGAATACTTGAGAGTGCATGCAAATGAATGTTTCTCTTCCTCTCTTTTATTTTTGAGACATCCTTTTTGTAAGATTTGTAGGGTGAAACACAAGGTATCAAAATAGGCCATGTCCCCAAGTGTCAGGCAGTAGCTTAGCTAACTCCAGAAGACTCTGTGAAACACAAACTCTGTCATATACATCAAGCGAGGCTTAATTACAAAAAGATAGGGGCCACAGGTCTGATTAATATTTCTTCCATGTATCTTGCTTGGCAGAGACAAAATGGGAATCATGTTGGACAAATAAGAAAAAAAATGTCCCATGAAAGTGGCATAAAACTTCCACAAAAATAACTTCTTGAGTCAAAGTATTCCAAAATCGAATCTAATAACACTGCATAGAAAAATCTATTCTACCAGTCTGGAATTCAAAGTATCGTAAAGCTAGGGGATTGTGCAAGCAACATTAAACAAGACAAGCAAAATGTAATCCAGAGCACTTGTAACAAAAGCATAGAATAAGGAATGGGAGAATAAAAGTGTGAAGGCAGCCTAATGCTTCCACAATTAATAGATCTACTTAAAAAAAAAAAAAAAATCAATTCAGTGCAAAGTTAGAAAGATGTCAGGAAGGAACAATTATTCATGGCTAATTACTTTTTAGAGGATGATGACAATGGGTTAGTTTTCTCTGGTATTGATGAAGAAAAACCTCTGGGGAAATCATTTGCAAAGGTTACCAAGGATATGAATTATTCTTTGGTATGTATGAAGTACAAGAATATGAAAGAATGAGTAAAATACTAATGTAGTGAAGGTCATAAAGACAACTCAGCTAATAGCATAGATTACCACTTTAGAGATTCAAACATGCCATCAATATGTCTTATAATGAGTGATCTCCTGGAAGGGATGATTTGTTACAAACTGTTCAGACACTCACCAGAAAGATTACTTTAAAATCATTTTCTTCAAAAGAATATAGCAAAAGACAAAATTACCGAATTCAGCCCGCAGTTGTCCCTGTGAGTGAATTACAGAAAAAAAATAAACAAACCAACCCTTTTCACAGGACTACTGAGATCTGTTCTCTTCCTGTATTGTGGAGTTATGTAGCACATCCTCTTCCACTCACTTCCCCATCCACTACCACAGTCTTCTTTATTTAACCTTCTCTCTCTTTCATGCTCTCTTTTCCATACTTGTGGCTTCTTTGTAAGCTTCCTCTTCAATATATCCATTCACAATCATCTTGTCTATACCAATCTCTAAGATAGCTAGCAACAGCTTTATCTCATGGAAAATTAGCCTGTATGCCCAATCCCAGTGGAATCTACATCCTAATTTGCTCACAGCCCTTATTAATAGTTGTTAACACCCCTGCTCCAAGTGTTCTATAACATTTGAAAATCTGACCATAAAGCCCATAGCACTCATTGTAAATTCTCCTTCTCATTCCTTTCTCCTGCCTTTAAGCTACCACATCACCACCTCTGCCATTTAGCCTGTCCATTATGCTGCTCTGTACCCATTTCTGTGGAGTTCTTCCTCTGTGTTTTCATTTGTTCCCATGCTGGCTTTACTAAGTAGCATAGACACAAATAACCACTGTCACATTTATATGCAAGCTTCATACGCAGCTGAGGGCCTAGATATTAGCTGTACTACCTACATTAGCTACCAGTTCCTCTACAACTGCTAGTATAAAGCAAGTATATATACTTGTAGAGTATAAACTGTAGTTTATACAACTAGGCAGCAGTTCCTAGACTCTAGATAATGAACATACCTGAAGCTTGCACACATCAAGGCATGTTACCAAATTGTCATCTCTTCTATTAGGAGACAAAAGAAAGTTGGGGCTTTTCAACTTCAGCATGGTTATATTTAAGAAACATCAGGCTTATTATCAACTGTGTAGTCTTCTGTTATAACACAGTATACAAAAATACCCTCCCTATATTTATAAAAATGAGAGAGCATGTGATACTGTTCTAAATGATGGGATTAATATTCAAATTATAAGGTACAAAGATAAACAAAGGGCCCAGCCTGTCATTTTCATACATTTTGATCTTCAGTGCTATTTATCTTGCAATAAGCAACTCAGTTCCAGACATGACTTGAATATGTCAACTGTTCCTTCCAAAACCTCTTTGCTACAAGTGAGGTCTCATGGTAACAAAAAAAAAAAAAAAAAGAAGAAGAGCTTGTGAGAAAGAAACCAACAATAAAGCCAGGAAAAGGAGGCTGACCCACCTTTGAAAGCCATCACTGTGGAGAAGAAGTCTGAGGGCAAGAAGATTGCAACTGCCTGGCAGGCAGCACAGGGAAGGGAAAGTGTTTCATGAACAGCTCACCTACCTTGGCAGCTAATAAAATCAGTGGAGTTAAACTGGCATAAAAGTAGCATGGGGAGAACCAGATCTTTGTAGCAGAAATAAAATTGTGTTCAAGATGACTAAAGCTGGTACCTTTCTTGTTACCTAAAATCATGGCCTCCTTAGGGCTAGGCTGGGTGCAAAGGGTAGGAAAGTTTTAGTGGAAGTATATCCTCTACAAACAATCTGAATCAAACACTGATGAATAAAAAGGTTGATGTTCGAGCATAATTTTGAAGGTGAAACTTGCTCTCCTGGTAAGAGGGATCAGAAACTGCATTTTTCTGCCTCTTGAATCTGTTCTGAACACTGATTCCTGGGCAAATAATGTCAGAATGATGCAAAGAGGAACCAAACGTGCAGAGCAGTGATCATTTCAATGCTTTTGAAACCTTCTAGCATATAATATTGTAAATATGTAAAGAACTACTAGGAAGATCAGTAATAAATCAAGCAGTAAGTGCAGAAGTGATCATTTTCTATGCAATTACAGATTTTAAATAATCCCTTTTTTTTTTTTTCATTTTCTCTGAGCCACTGAACTGTTAGCCTCTAAGAACAACATTTGTTCTCTCTTGACTGGCAGGAATTTAAAAGGAAGGAAAGAAGGAAGGAGAGAGAAAGAAGGAAGAAACAGTCAAAGAAAGAAAGAAAGAAAGAAAGAAAGAAAGAAAGAAAGAAAGAAAGAAAGAAAGAAAGAAAGAAAGAAAGAAAGAAAGAAAGAAAGAAAGAAAGAAAGAAAGAAAGAAAGAAAGAAAGAAAGAAAGAAAGAGAAAGAAAGAGAAAGAAAGAAAGAAAGAAAGAAAGAAAGAAAGAAAGAAAGAAAGAAAGAAAGAAAGAAAGAAAGAAAGAAAGAAAGAAAGAAAGAAAGAAAGAAAGAAAGAAAGAAAAAGAATCTGCCTCTTGTGTATACATGCATGTTTGCAGAGCCATTTGGACACCATTAGGTATCTTCATTAGGCTCAGTAGGTGAAAGTGTCATGTTCCTAAAAAGAAAAAGAATAGATTTGAGAGCATCTAGGCCATCTATTAAAATGGTATCAGAAGTTATAAATTCCAAAGCATAACGTTTGACAGTAAGCTGTCATAGAAGCAATATATTCGTTATAAAAATGCTAGAAGTGCATACATCTCATTGACTGTTTATCATTAACTGCAAGAGATGCTGATAGGAAATGTCTAGCTATAATTTATATTTCTGATGACTCTCAAATCTATTACTCACCTTTCTCCAGTTTTATAGCTCCTCTGGACAGAATAGAAATTGAACAGGCAGAGTAGGTTCTGGAAGGGAATTTTCTGTTCTCTATTATCTCATCCCTCCAGCCTGAGCTGTCCCTCACATGTGATCAGACCTGCACTGCCCAAGTGTTTCTGAGAAAATAAGGATTAAAAATAAAAAATAAAAGGGAGAGGAAGACATTTAACCGCATCTGCATTTCAAGTCTTATAGCAATTTTCCTCTAACAAACATTGTGGGTAAAATCTTAAAGATGCAGTCAGTTGTGGCTCAGGGAAAACCTCTGTTAAGGGTAACAGGAGTTTTAAGAGTATGAAGGCCTGAAAATGAGTCTCTGATAAAATAAAGAAAATACTTCTGCGAAATACTCAGTAAACCAAAGACTCATTTCTGCCAATGTAAGGATTCAAGAAATCTGATCAATCTGACAATCCTTATGTCTGCAGAAACACCATAAGAGAACTGAGGCTAAAACTTGCATATAAATCCATTTGCATTAACTATAAGAGTTTAAAATTCATATGATTGTGTACAGAACATTTATTATTATTATTATTATTATTATTATTTGTGTGTGTGTCTGGTAGGCATTAGATCAATTACCTATGTGGTAATTGCAAAAGACTTCAGTGAATTTACAAAAGGAAGGGTTTATTCTATTCCTTTTATTATACAGGTTTGTAAAGATGAGCTTTAGAAAGTTACTAGAGCAATGGAGCTTGTTAGCCCTCCTCCATGCAAGCAGCATCTAAGCCCAAGCTCTGGAAGCACAGGCTTGCTAAGCAATTTCTCTTGGCAGACTTTATTTCTTTTTTATTGACTACACCTATTGCATTTCTTCCTTTTACATCACTTCCACAAATGTTAGGAAGAGGACAAGCAGTAATAGCAGAGCTTAGAGGAATATTTTTCATGTGATGCTATGTTCTGATGTAGCACATCTTAGCAAGAGAAATCTGCATTCTCTTTTTTTTCACAGAGGGAGAAACGGAAACAGTTATTCTTATTTCAGACCAACATATAACCTTATCTGACAATTAATCCCTGAAATAAAACCTAGCATGTTCGTTACATGATCAATATTCATTAATGCATTTTCATACAAGAGGTTCATAACATCTCATGTAAAAATAATGTGTGATAAAGTCTTAGTGGGTATTTACTGTAAAGTGTGTTCTTTGAAGGACTGGGTTGGTAAAATTCTGCCTCTGTACAAGACTGCAGCTGTATCTTGAATATTTTGTTTAAGAAATTATCATTTATGTAAATATATCCAGGTAGATCTAATCCAGAGTACTGGATTTTACCTTGGACAAAGTCAACTGAGTCTAGAACTGAAGTTCACGCACACACTCATTTCTAGAAAATCCTATCTATGCAAAAGATTTTCTCTTCTCCCTGCAGTAATATGCTATTACTAAATCTAACATAAGATCTGATGTAACCAAGGAAATTTTTGTTACAAATTCTTTAAGATCAGTCACTTTATTGTATCTAATACCATCATCAAAAGAGATTTTTGTGTAAGACAGCATGTTATCCTGAAAATCTTCTATCTTTCCATAACTAGAAATACGCATGAAGTTTTCAGTCATACCAATAGCTTTACTGTGATTTGAAGGATTGGAAGGAGGGATCAGGTGGATAAGCAAGATGTGTTATACAACTGAAATGCCCAAGTAATGAAGACGTAAATGATAAATTACACTATAACTGCCTAAATCAAAGTTATTTTCTTTACAATATAAGAAAGGTTTAAGTGAATGTCAAATGTGAAAATAACTAGGCAGGAAAATTATTATTCAAAAATTGTGTGGTGGCAGATTATACCACATCCCGTAGTTAAGAAGAAATTCATCCTCAGTAGGTTGTGCCCAGGTTGCCACTGCTAACATTAAAGGTCTGAAATCAGTGTCACATCTGGAGGTGAGATGTATAAAGTTGATACAAGTATTTTCCCATCTCCTGTAACTTACAGACATTTGAAAAACAGCCTGATTGTTTGTACTTACAGAACACACTGATTATATAATTTCTGCAGTTGTTTGCATCACACCCTACTTGAAGATGAAGAAAGCCCATGGGACTTCAGTCAAGGGTCCATACACAAAGGACGATTGTCCCCAGACTTTTTACAGCACAAAACACGAGTCCGTGATACGCACAAACCAGAAAAGAAAAATAAATCACTTTTATTTTATGGAGAAATTTAAAAGAGGGTGTTGGACATGCAAAGAGAGAGCACTTCAGATTAGAAAAAGACATAAAACAAATTGGAGGGAGGAACGCTGTAAAGGGAAGGAGAAAGCTATGAGAAAACCCAGCTGGATTGTCCATAGTGACAAGGAGCTTTACTGCAGACTGAAGCAGCAGCTACAGAGCTTCAGGGACGTGAGGAGATAGCAGTGCTTCAACCTGGCAGGGCTGCTGCTCCAAGAACCACTTTGGCTGTGAGTAGGACTGGGCAGGAATTTAAGTCTCTTGTTATTGTATTAGCCTTTCAAAATCTTCTAACATCCAAAGGGAATCCTGAACAGGTGAAGCCCAGTCAGAAGCACTAAGCTCCTTTTCAGCACCCTCCCTTAGTTCAAGAAAAAACATGGCTCAGGTTTATTTCTGCTTCTCTCTGCCTTGCATATATGTGTCTCTTACCTATGTATTTCATACCACCATAGAGGATAAAGGATTGGTTGTTTTCTTTCTCATAAAATATTTTGAAGAGACTAGGTTTCATTCTGGTACAAAAAGAAAATAGTTTTCAAAACCCTGACATTTTTCTCAAAACAGTATGCAGGGAATTTTTGTCAGCCTGCAGCCTCTGTGCTAGAGAGAAAAGTGGTGTTTATCTGTGTTGTTGGGAAAAAAAAGATGGCTTCTGGTGCAAGACAGAATTGGGTATCATTTCTGGAGGCCTGGCTTGAGTTTCATCTTGGGTAATTGGACATTTTCTAAGCAGGTTGTTGGGTTTTTTTGGTTTTTTTTTTTTCATCATAACAGATCCTATTGCAATGACACTCAGGGGGAAAAAAAAAAAAAAAAAAAAAATCTGTCCAGGTCACTGTGTTTTGCAGGACTAATCATTACAAATCACCACCACCTCTATATCCAATAGACTATCCAGGTTGCTTCTGAATACCTGCCACAGAGCCCTGTGCAATGCCATTGTAAATTCACCTCCTCTACAAAACATAGTTTTCCTTTCTAACCTGCAGGGAAATGGCAGAATTGTCAGACAATCAAAATACAGGTTTTTGAAAAGGTCAAAGGATTCCAGCAAAATATTATGTTTCATGTAGTGTACAAACCATGAAAATGTTGATATTTCATTATTGAGGAAAAAAATTGTAACAAAACCAGAATCTGACAACTTTTTTTTTTTTTTGCTGATTTGAAACAAAGATGGCAGCAAAAATGAAAACAGGTAGCCAGCTAACATCTAAGGGTTTTTTTTTAAAATAGTCATTCTGTGTCATGTAAAAAAAAGCCTTCACAAACTGAATCTTTAGCTATTGCTGTGGTTTAACCCCAGCCAGCAACTAAGCCCCACACAGCTTCTTGCTCACTCCCACTTTCCCTGTGGGATGGGGGAGAGGAGAAAACGGAGGAAAAGAAAAAAAAAGAAAAAAGGTAAAACATGAGTTAAGGTAAAGGCTATTTAATAAAACAGGAAAGGAAAGGAAAGGAAAACAATAACAAATACTAATTAATAACAATAGCATACAGAAAACAAGTGATGCATAACACTGTTGCTCACCACTCACTGACCAAGGCCCAGCCAACCTACAAGCTGTGGTGTCCCTGGCCAACTCCTCCCAGTTTATATACTGGGCACGATATCATATGGTGTGGAATACCTCCTTGGCTCATTTGAGTCAGCTGTCCTGGCTGTGTCCCCTCCCAACTTCTTGTGCATTCCCAGCCTCTGCTGGCAGGGCTGGATGAGAAGCTGAAAAGCAACAACTAAAATATCTGTGTGTTATCAACATTATTCTCATGCTAAATCCAAAACATTGCATTATACCAGCTGCTCGAAAGAAAATTAACTTTATTCCAGCCAAACCCAGGGCAGTTACCCAGCAGAACTTACTCTTTGTTCCATGGCAGAGCTACTACATAGTGCCAATGCACAGGAAAAAAAGCAACTTGCTGTCCCAGACTTCATTCAAGCACAAATGAACCCAATTAACCAATTTTTTTTTTTTTTTTTTTTTTTCCCCCAGTCTCCTTCATATTGCTGGGGCACCAAGTCTACTAGGCTTGCTTATCCCCATATAGCCCTCACCATAGCAGCAATGCCCTCTGCAAGCCATCCAGCCTGTTAATCAGAAAGAGTTTTCAGAGCCCCCTTAGTTCTAACAGTTTTATTGCAGGTAAGTAAGCAGCTGAAACTGTGTAAGTTCAGGAGCTGCAGTAACTCAAATAGCCAATCTGCAGTAAGAGAAAATTGAACGCACAATTCTTGGCAGCTTTGTCTCGATGGGGAGAATGGAATTATTCTTCAAGTATTACCATCTGCCAGAAAAAAAGCATTACTCAGGACTGACTATCAAATATCTAATTGCAGTGCTGCACCAAATAATTTGAAATGATAGCTATCTAAAGCCAAATTGTAAAGTGAATACTGAACAAAGCAATAAATAATAAAATTACACATACTGTATGTGATTGCTCACTGAATCAGATTGCAAGTGGTAATAAAGACCTCATTACTTCACAATGGAGGAAATGCCATTAACTATTTCTAACTCCTGTTATCAGCATATATTATGAAAACAACATGGTAAATCTGGTTTTGATTAAACTGGACCTAATCTTAACCTGATTACTTTCTTATTCCTAAGGGTGGGGTTTTTCATACTTTAAAGACGGCTTCATCACCATTTTGGTTGTGCATGTAATTCTTCGGTCTCTCACAAAACTGGCTGCTTTCGCTTAGAAAACAAGCTGCAAAGTACACCCAAAATGAAGCAGTAAAGGCATTGGGAAAAAAGGAGTGTCACTTGAGGTTGGGGAAGGTGCTCTCAATTTTTTCTTGTAGATGAAACTGCATGTCTCCAGTGAGATTCCCCCCAGGGACCTGAA
Source organism: Merops nubicus (assembly GCF_000691845.1). Lineage (NCBI taxonomy): Eukaryota > Metazoa > Chordata > Aves > Coraciiformes > Meropidae > Merops > Merops nubicus. The sequence continues at coordinate 45,746 of NW_008612119.1, read as the reverse complement.
CGATCTACAGATATTCAGCTGCTATTTGCAATATATACGTGTCTCTATATACATAAATACCTATGTGTGTGTGTATGCACAGAAGGAACCCAAATTCTGTCTCGGTTTGAGGGTCTTCTGTCATTTGCATTATGATTGAAAATGCCCAGTTCCAATGCCACACAAAATAAATATACTAGAGACACCGTTCTCACTTTGCAGCACATGCAAATGGAAAGCAAGCTTATTTAAGTCTTCCTAGGACAGCAGCAAGGTAACTCGTAAGTGGATAATTTTGCATTTTGCTGGCTGTGAGTTTTTCTGTATAGTTATTAGTATGTGTGGCAACTGACATTCCAGGCACTGCAAGTCTATTCCTTTCCACTGTTAAAAGCAATGTCAGAGCAGGTTCATATGTAGCTTTCCCTGTTCTCACTGTATTATTTATCAAATGAATATGAAATCAAAATGTTGACGCACAGAACAATATGTTAAACACTCTAATATGCAATGCCAGCTTAACCTCATCAACCTTCCACATCGGTCAAAGTTGTTTTCTGCTGCTTTAACCAGTATGTACCAGTCTTTCTTGTCCTATTAGAGTCTTCTTTTTTTTTTTTAATAAATTTTCCCATCTTTTTTTTATTTTCCTACCTTTCATGTTCAGTCAAAAAAACTATCCACATAAGCCCTTGGTCGTACATTTTCTTTTATTGACAATGACAAACATACCCAAGAGATTTCAGCACACAAGCCTTTGCTCCCAAAAAACTTAGAGGCAGGTTGAATCTACAATTTACTTCTAACCTCGCCTGAATAGTGTGGTCTTAATTAAGTGTTTTCCATAACTCCCTAATATTTATCTACCTATCTCTCAACATCTTGTATATACTGCTGACTTGTTTCCACATTCAGGTTACATTCCAAGCAGGACTTAGTGGACACCTTGACTGAACAAATCACAGTCTCACTACACTAAGCATACCCTACAACCAGGTTTTTAAAAGTGGTCTAAGCACATTAGATTGTCATATCATATAGGTTTAAAAAGTACCCCAATGGGCAATCTGGATTTATCTAGTGGTTGTTGCACAATTCTTCTTATCTGACTCTGCTTTACTGATTCCTTGCATCATAAAAGTGAAAATTTATGACAACCAAGGCTTCACTGTTACAGGTATTGAGGGGAAACAGAAAAAGGAAAAAGATGCCTATTATCTATTTCCCTGCAAAATAAGTCCCCATTCCCCATTCTACCTGTTAGTTTTAGCCCAAAGTTACTTCCTCCAAATAAATCATAAAAGCTCCATTGTGTAGACTTTCCCAAACTGCAGATTTTTTTCCATTCTATCCAAATATAGAATGAGTGTATTATCATCATCACATAAGTTTTACTTTTAGCTTACAGAGCTAAATTTGGTTTTTCTGATTTTGGCCCTTTTTGTACTAATGCAAATTTTCATTTTCTCCATAACTGCTTGGACAACAGCACACCAAACATTACCTGATACCATGTCACTAGCATTCAGACAGTACTTAGAAGTTCAGATAATACTGCTGTTATCTTCACTAGGTGAACCTATTCCTCTTTAGGTCCTAGGCCTCAAGGAGATCTGATCAATATTGGCATAAATTTTGCCAGTGAAATCTCAAGATTCATGTCATTTAAAACTGCCAGTGCTACAAAAAGGCACTGACAAAAGAGAAATTAGGATAAACCAATTAGAAATTAATGTTAGATTGCAAATTATTTGGGAGAAGGAACAAAGAAAGCTTTGATCATGTATTGCTTTGATAGGGACCTAAGGACAGATATGGGCTGGGCTCAGCTAGGACCCATTATCACTATGCCAGTGGCTTTTATGGAATTATGTTATTGATACCAGTTAAGGAACTGCTACTACATACTTCCCAACCCAAATTTTAGATGTATTTGCATTCTAGATGCTTTTAAACGTGCTGCTGCTTGCGTATGCTAAAGGCAGTCCTTTCATCATCCAGCCACAGAAAAAAGCGAACAAATGCAGGGAAAAAATAGCTATGTACAAATGGCCTTAGAAAACATGGATAGAAAAATCCAGGGGGAATTCATTGCACTAGCCAGATTTCAAAGTAATTCATTAAACAGCTACCACTTGTCCTGTCACTGACTATCAGTCTGGAAAAGGATAATGTTCTAAATGTGTCTGCTTTCATGGCATATTCTCCTGCTATCGCAGTTGGTAACATTAGCTATGCACAGGAAGCATTTTGCAGTCTCTCATAGCTATCTTATCAATACCACCACAAAACTAAGGAAATAGATGGAGAAAAAAATAATCACAACAGTCCACGGTTATTGTTGAAAGCATAATGCTTCTGTCTATCAGACAAAAATGCTTGCCCTATAATCCTACATGACTGTGGAAAACAGAACTTTAATAATCAGGTTGAGATTTGCCATTTAAGTTTACAGCAGAAAGGCTGTCATATTTGTTGTTAACATTCTGAATAATCCTTAAAAACAATAATCTATTTATCATTTATCTTTTAATACAGCATTATTATTTCAGGAAAGCATGCAACAAGGCTGAAATGGCCTTATTCCAACAACAACAATAAAATCAATCCATTTCTACAAATTTGATATAGGCAGGCTGTGTACTATTTGAGAAAGCTCACTGAACCATGAAGATTGGCATTTGCACCATAAAATTCAAGCTTTATTTGATGAAGTTATTGAACATTGCATTTACCTCAACTAAGGTTTAAAGCAATCATACATATTTTTACTGTCCTCTCAAAAATGAAGCTTTGAATATGAAGCAAATCAGATTGCTACTTCTGGGAATTTCAAAGGGATTTGTGGAGGGACAGAGAAAAAATGCATGGTGTTTAATGAAAAATATCTGTTCATTTCAATTACGATACTAGAAGCTTAACATAGTAAAAAAAAAAAAGATAAAAAACAAAAAACATAATGCAATAATAACATGAAAGAATTCTGTACTGTAGCTTTCTGATTAAAAGTACATTTTCATGTCAACTTTAGGAGAAATTACATACAAAGCCTGTTTGCAACTGAGCCTGTTTTAATTTGTCAAAGGTTTACATTGCATAACTGGATCACATTAATTGCAAAGATTGTCTCCTCTGTTGTTTCACTCTACTCTTGAAAGGCAAACAGGGAGAATCTGGCTCCTGTAGTACCACTACGTGCGACAAGTTGTTTTCCTTAGACCAATACCTGGCCATCACAACTTAGTGGTAACTAGTGTAAGTGGGACCTTGCTAGAGTCTGATGCTTTCATTATTGTTAGTGTCAGTCGAAACATTGAAGGCATCAGTTTAGGGATCAAATTCAGAAGCTCAGAATATATGTGTTCCTCATGTGGCCACTTGACATTGACACCAACCTGACTGAGAGAGCAGGTAAGTGGTTTAGAGATAATATTCACTTGCATCAAGCAGAGTGTCATACAAAAGACTCATCTCTCAAATGGTTACAAATAAGCTTATATTAATTGAGTCTTGCATAAGTTTAAATTCAGCACAGTACATCAGGGCACAACAAGGTCAATGTGCCTTCCAACACCCTGCTCAATAGCAAATTAAGCATATTTAAAGAAAACATGCCTAATACTCTCTGCCAGCACTGAACAAACATCACCAGTTCTGTGGCAACCTTTTATACAATAATCTGGTCAGTTTAGCAATCACATGATCCTAGTTTTAATTTACTGTTCTACCAGAGGACATTCTGAGTCACCTCTTCCTTCTACCTTCTACAAGAGTGTCCTGACCACCAAGTGACAGAGAGAAGGGCTGGGACCACTTGCCTTACCCTTTGCCGACAACAACCCACCATATAGCTAATAAAATGGATTACAGAGATCTAAAAGGACTAAAACATAGAAGGAGAGTGAAACTCTAGTATGGAGGCTAGAGACATGCAGTAGATATGAACTCCCTGTGTCCACTTCCTCTAATGTGGCATACTAAATAAAATGCTGGATTTTTCAGCAGGGGCCAGCACTCAGGACTCCCCCTCTATATTCAAAGCACTTAAGTAGTCATTTGAGTGCTAGCAAGATCCCAGCATTCCAGTTAATAACTACGCCCCTGGGAATTATCACAAAATCACAGCAATAGTAATTCATTATACAGCAACACATTTTACTTTTAAGGGTGACAGAAGATCTTTTGAAGTGATTTTTGTGAACAGAGAAATTAAGGAACAAGAGAGGCTTTTTGTAATTTAGTAGTCCTTGAAGTTCAACAGTCCACTAAAAGCCATTGTAGTCCTAAAAAAAAGCTTTTGTAGACAATCTGCTTCCGTGGTAATGATCCAAGCAGGCAGACAGAAACTTCACAGGAGAACTGAGCCTGAGTGTCCACCTACTGAGTTCTTCCACACTACTTAGCTGTTAGTTACTCCTTGGCACCACAACCACGATGATAACTAACTCCAAGAGGGATTTTCTTCTAAGAAGTTTAACCATAAGTAGTCTTATTTCTGGTTTCTACTACTGGTAGAGTCTGGTCAGCTCTACTAGTAGTAGAACTGGTCAATGACACTTGACTTCTGGTCCAGAAGTCAGTCCATGACCCTCTTTTGTGCCTGTTGAGATACCCAAGGATATCCATTAGTGACTGTGAGTGCAGAGTCCTGTGTCCCCAGAGTAGTACAGCAGAGGGAACTTTCCAGGGTAAGGAGGGAGAGTGAATGAGCAGACTTCAGAGTACTAACAAGAATTAATTAGGTGGTAGAAGCAGGCTCAATGCAAAAATCAGTAAGTAAATAAATGGAGCTGCCTAGAAACAAGCTGTACGTTTGATGGCCTACATTGTAAAGCATCAAGCCTCTGTCACACCCTCCCCCGGTGACTTGTGAATAAAGTGTCCTTTTTAGCTCTGATTGCTAAGCAATCATCCAACAGAGGCAAGCAAATGCAGAAACAGCTCATGACCTGAGTACTTTGGGACTCAGCTAATTTTCTATCCTGAAAACTTGCAGACTTTGGTGATGTTCCCCCTAAAAAAAAAAAAAGTTTGTTTTCTGACTGTCTGACTGCAGCCAGTTGGAGAAACAGTGCTTTGATGTTGCAGTTCCACCATGAATTTAAAGGCTATGGATAATTTACAACCTTGATTAACGATCTCAGAGCTGCAATATCTCATCCTCTTCACATCCCATCCTTTTTATTGAATGTGCTTAAGTATTCATGAACACATGATGGTAATCTTGTTAACACTATGAAAAGCAATGATATCCTCATTATAAACTGCTTGAAAATGCTCATGATCCTTTCACCAGAATGAGCTTTGTACAATTAGAAGCCTGAAAAAGTCACAGGTGCGCAACACACAAGGTGATAAAATTGTAATTATAAGATACAATGGCATTGTAACACCCAGGACAGCAGATTTTGCAGCTACAGACAGAGGGCAGGACACACTAGTGCTCCTTATAATACTAATTTCTCTTAGATGTAGTGCAACTGCGTCTTGCTCTCATATTCAGGCTGAAGAGAATCAGATTCAGGGGCTGGTAAGTACTTCCATCCAAATCTGATAGATAGGAGCTATTTCGGGCTCCTTGCCTTTCTCATTATGGTGATAAAAGGTTTGCTCTCAGCGATCAAAAAGGGCCTTGGTACGTTTGACTGTGGTCTCTCTTGGCTTCTCCGGAGACATTAAGAGTTTGCTAGGGAAATGGGTGTGGTGGCTTTTTTTAATTGTGAAAATGGCTTTCTGGCTAGAATCAACAGGAGTTTCACGTGGAACTGACATCCTGTTGGCCCTTCTGCGTATCTCTTGTATATTTAGTTCTGGAGTTTCAAAATATTTTCGCTCCCTACAACTACCTGAAAGGAGTTTGTACTGAGGAGGGTGCCAGTTACTTCTCACAAGTACCAACTGATAGGACAAGAAGAAATGGCCTCAGGTTGCATCAGGGGAGGAAAAATTTCTTCACTGAAAGGGTGATCAAGTATTAGAACAAGCTGTCCAGGAAATGGTTGAATTACCATTTTTGGAGGAGTTACTTTTAGTCATGTAGATGTGATGCTTAGGGACATGGCTTAGCAGTGGACTTGTTAGAGTTAGGTCAATGGTTGGATTTGATGATCTTAAAGGTCTTTTAAAACCTAAATAAGGCTATGACTTTCCTTTCCTTTTCTGTCCTTTCATTTTCTTACATTTTTGTATTGCTCGCCATTGAGGAGTTGGAGAGGTTGAATGCGTATATTAAAATCTGCCACATTTTCTGTGCCTACAACTCAAGACAACCAGAATCTGGCCCTTAAATACACACACACACACACACACACACACACACATGTGCTGTCATGTACACATACACAGATGCACAGGAAGATAGACACAGCTGGCAGGGAATAGATTGTAAGAAACACTGAACCCAAAGCAGTTGGTTTGACATTTTGTGATGCAAGTGAGGCTCTGAGATCTGAATTCCATTTATCATTTTGGCTTCAAGAACTGATAGAGAAGGAGAGAATTGCAGCTACAGTTCGGCATTTCCACTTAGCCAGCTAATCAAACCACCGTTAAGTGGGATAAGTGGCAATGAAGGAAGGAAAGGTATAGCAGATGTGTCACACTCAGCCTGGAAGAGTCATATTTGACTTAAATACCTTCACTGCCCTGATGTGAAAAGGGACAGTTAGCAAAAGATTTGATTTACCTCACTGGAGGCTTTCTGTTTAACAATCTCTGCAGGCAAACCAAATGAGACAGAGTGATATAAAAAATGTGGTCTTTTAGAAAACTGGACCCACTTCTCTGCTGTCAAAGAAACATGCATACGCATAAACACTTCTGGAAGAAGGTGGGGATGTGACAAACACTTCTGCAAACATGTTGCACATTGAATTTTTTTGACACTTAGCCTGGCCAGACATATATGAGCACATAAAGCAGTTGCAGAATTCAGGCCAGCATTTCAGTAACAAGAATATAGTTTGCATTCAGGAAAGCTTTTAAGTGCGTACTTAAGGTTAATTGGGAGATTTGTCACCCTTGCCCAGACTGGAAGTAATTTCTAGCAACATTTGGGTGCACCTTTGCCAATATAAAACACTGGAGCTGGACACATTTTTCTTCCTGTGAATGAACTATTCATATCATCAAAAAGCGATTTCATCCATTCCAAAACAATTTATGAACTCAACATTAAGTTGACAACTCGTTTCACCTGAGAAGGCTTTCTCAAACTTAGACTGGCATAAAAAAAAATACCTGAAAGAGCCACTTCTTTCCTCCAGTTGTCACAAAACTGGATACAGAAAGTGTGGAGTTCTTAAAATGGATTCAAACCCCCTGCTTCTACCTCTAAAGAAAGGTTCTAAACAGCACAGGGTAAATTATCTAAAATTATGGACTCAATATCTCTTCTTGATACTGTTCAGCTTTGCATATACTGCTTATGAAATTCCCTGGAACAGAGACTGGAAGCCAGGTGTCAGATCTTTTGCTGGCTCAAAGATGCTGCTGAGAGGTCTGCTGCAAACCAACATCCAAAGAAGGAAATTAAAAGAGAAGAATGAATGCTTCAGTGTACCACTACCCTCGTTCCTAAAATTTGCCTTCCTAGATATGTAGATCCTTCACGCCTCCTGTCAGGACCATCTCCAAATAGCGTAATTGAATTCTGTTATCTCCTTTGTTTCTCACATCTGTCTTCTTCTTTAGTTATTTATTTATATTCTTTTTATCCAGGCTGGTAAACTTGGACCCTAAAGCAAACTCTGCCGTCACTGACCCATTTAATCAAACAGAACTCAACAGAATGTACAAATCTGGAGTCAGATCAGTAGTTTGCCAAGGTAGTAACAGACCCATAGATAATTGTGTGAGGTGGTGTTAGCCGTTAAATGGCTGCCTGCTTCACTCCTGAGGTGCCTGCCTTAATGGCCACTAATTCATTTACATATCTAAAGGCTTTCCAGAAGGATCATCTGGATTAACAGTCCTTGGTTGTTAAATACTGATACAGAATGGTTCCACTAGGAAACCAACAAAGTATTTTGAGTGTGGAGCTGGATTGCAATGCAGAATAGTCACAGCAAGTCACAGGGGACAAAATTTGTATTTAACATGTCTACCAAGACAGCAGATATTACTGTATTTAAATAACTATTCAAAAGGAAGCCTTTCAAGTTAATTGTTTTGTTAGCTAGTTTAGTTTTTGTTGGTTTGTTTCATTTTGTTTTGTTTCAAAAAATATGGAAGATCTGAGGCTCCCAGAGAAAATCAGCTGAAGACATAAAAATGTCTCCCTGGCAAGTAGTGTAGAGGGAAATATTTCCTCTGAGCTAATTCAGGATCACATTATGCTGAGCACCCACAGCATCTTTTAACAGGATGTGCCATGTCCAGAGCAGAACCATTTCTAACCACCAGTTACTGTTGGCCCTAAGATCTTTTGCAGCAGCCACACCTCATCTCAGGCTTAAAGTCACATTGCATAGGATGATTCATTTGCTGAATGTCTGTTAAAAAGAAAGTGTGGGTTTATAAATATGTCTGCCCACTAACTTTTGTCTCATCCTCTTTAAATCAAGCATCTTTTTCTATGCAAATTTGGAGTTAAAGGCAAGATGCTTCTCAGATGTAATAAAGCCAGCAGGCCCAGGCTCAAGAAGTTTATCAGGTGAAGAAACCAAATATGCTTATACAAAGAAAAAGTCTTATCCTGCAGTGTCAGAGTAATATGCTTTTCAAGTCCTGACCATTTTGCATTCCATTTATACCACTTCTTTAATCAAAGCTGAACCTGGTGAATTGCAAATAAGAATGAAAACATTAAATGTGAAAGGCCAACTCACTCATCTATATTTTTTGTCAAAATGACAGTTTTAAAATTACACAGGTAAAATACTTCACTAAATAGGGTTATAAATGTGTAATTCATCATGGCAGAACATTTTTATGCGTTTTAAAACTACTCTTTTATTTTAAGAGGTGAGGACGCAAAATGGTAGGCTCATTCTTCATCTTTTCATTTTGCAGTTTATTTTTGACATAGCAAAGATGCAGTACAGTTGGAAAAGCTCTTGGAATGGTATTTGTACCCTTCCTAAGTTGTTGCTTACCAGAGCATATTTCGAAGGTGAAGCTAAGTTCCCACCCTGGTTAGTGTATGTACATACACACCGTGCCTTTTACTAGACAAAATCATCATTGCTTCACAAAGGCCATATATTGTTAAAATAGGGACACTCTATAGCCCACCCCCAGTCTCCTCGTAAGGTACTTTCTTGCTGAAGCAGGGGAATCAGACATCTTATGCCACCATTTATGGGAATCCCTGAGTAATCGGTTTGCAGCATAGCGTCAGGTGTACAGTTCCCCCGTGGCCATGGATTTGTTACCCCGTTAAACACGAATCACTGGGAAAACTTAGAAGAAAAGGTAAGTATTAAAGCTGAAGTAATAAGCCAAATGCTTTACTAGAAACTCCCATTGCTTCACTGTAATTTGCCAGAAATCCTTGTTCTTCGGTGTAAATGTAAATTCACATACTGAGATTGCAACAAAGGATTAAGATAAAACTCCTGGCACAGAGTGGGAGAAGAATAACATCGTTGCAAGGTCATACAGGGAAGACGATCACTGCATCCAGGTAGTCTGCTGCATACAATGTTTTTGAGAGGCTGGCAAGAACAGAGCTTGAGGCAGGATGAGGAACTGTCACAGAGAGAAAGAAAGAAGAAAGGAAAATGTGATTTGACTCCTGTTACATCCTGGGGAGATTGTCTTCAAATTCCATACCAGGACTGGGTCAACTACAAAGACACTGACCCAGAATAATGTACCTCAGGTCTAACATTAACTCCAGTGCCTCCTGGGTCATAGTTCAGAGCATTTCACCCGTGTGATTGTGAACATCTGTCAAGGAAGCAATTTCTTCCTCCCGTGAAGTTCCCTGGGTGTGAGATTGAGGCCACCATGGAGACCTGAGCAATAAAGTTAATCAACAGCTGCACTTTGATTTCAAGAGTTTTCATTGCATACTCAGTCCCCAGACAACCTCATTCAAAGAGAGCATTCACAAAAAAAACATTCCAGAGAAAGACAACTGTGAATCTTCATGGCCCCTGCCACACACAGGAGGATGATCTCAGTGCTGCTTCTTTGAACCCACTGCAGGACGGCATGATGGCTAGGTCTTTGAGGTACCTACTGCCATTCCTGAGTGACCTAATAGTTTGCTGGTGGCCATGCTCCTTGCCTCAGTTTCTTCTTACTCAAGATTTAATCACAGGAGTAGTTTCTATTTCCCTGAGGAAGCAACCTTAGGTTGGACAGGCAATCTCAGGTGGATGGGGTTTTCACTGTAGTAAGCAAGAGTTTTCAAAGTAACTGGATTGACATCACATGTTTTATTATGAAAGGAAAACAAAAATTTTTTGTGTGTTTTCTGATGCTTTTTTACTTACCTCTGGTAAAAAGGCAAAACAAGCTGCAATGAGGAAATTGCATAAACCCATAATTTGGCAGCCAATTAGTCTTTGATTTAGACAGTTGCCTTTTGAATATTTTTTTTTTAATGTGATTCCTTGCAGCTGAGAAATTTACATTTTAAAAAGTGCTTAATGCCAAGGCAGTAGTGGAATCCCGCATTTGTCAAAGAAGTAAACGGAGATGAAATCCAGTCCTTGTTAACATCCTAGGCTGGGTCTGCTTTAACAGCAAATGAAGGAGAGGAGGGGAAGAATTTTTCCTCTGGTAATAAGGGACTTCTGGAGACAAGCAGGGGAGCTGAATTCCTTGTTGCCTCTTTGTCACAGCTAGGATCAGACAAACACAGACATGCTCAGAAGACAGAAACGCCTCCTGTATAGCTCAGAGCACCTGAGTGATTTGTTACCAACAGTGGAGATGGGACAGTCGAGAGTAGAACAGAAATGACTGTGACCTTCTCCTGGTGACTCTGTCCAGAGAGACAGCAGACACAGGTCTGACATTTGAGCTGTCCTTACCATCACCAGAAAAATCAAGGTAGCCTCTAAATTGAAACAATACCAGTGCAGACATCTTGTTTGTAGTCTGGCTACGGTCAGCTCTTTGGGCTGTGTACAGATCTAGTGGCAAGAACAAGCTGCAGCTTCTTTCATAAAGGCAGATGCTGGAGCTTGCTTCATTTTAAACACAGTCATGTCAGAACCACACTGCTTTGTATTGAATACAAAAGGAGAGAAAAACTACTCTCATTCACTGTAATGAGACCAGTTGCTGGAAGAAACATCAGCCTCACTGAAACATGGGAGAAATGCCACGCGTGTTGAACCCGGCTAGAAATAAGTTTCAGAGCCTGCAAGGCTATCCAGGGTCAACAAGGCTATTCAGGGTCAACAAAAGAATATGACAGCTTGTATATGGGTACACAGTTTGGTGAAAAATTGAGTTAGGAGTCATCTGAGTTATAATGGGCATGGACTTGGTATTGATATGCCTTGAAAAGCTCACAAGGTACATTTCTTGCTTAAGGCCAAAGTCACGTTTCCTCACAACTGGGGCACAAAGAACAAGGAGAGTACCTGGGCTTGTTTTCCATGCCTGAAAACTTTTGGATGGAAAAACAGAAGTCTTATAGACATGGAGATACTTAGCTTAATACTTAGTCTGTAAGCTGGTGTTCTTGCATGACTCCTCTGTGAGACGGAGGGGGAGATCTGAGATCCTCGCAGCAGGGTTGGGGTTACTGGGAGTCCAGGCTCGACAGAGCTCCTGTTGGTGTGGGTGATAACTTGCAGGCTGGGCACAGGAAACAGTAATTGAGTCCTGCTCTGGAACAGCAAAGGCTGCCACAGTGCTTCGGGCTGGAGCACTTGCCCTGTGAGGAGAGGCCTTGGGAGGCTTGTGTGGCCTGAAGGAGAGAGAGTATCAGAGGGACCATGCAGCAGACAGCAGTACCTTTGAGGAGGTCATTGAGAAGATGGAGACAGGCTGTTCACGGTAGTACATGGCAGGAGAGCAAGTATTTTTGAGGGGGTATGAGGAAAGCATTTCTCACTCTGAGGCAACTTAAGCAATGGAACAGGTTGTCTAGTTTTCAAGACCCAGCCTGTGTTTTTTTGCCCAGTTTTCAAGGTCCCCTAGATAAAGCCCAGTGAAACCTAGTCTGACTCCACAGCTGGCCCTGCTATGAGCAGTATGTTTAACTAGAGACCTCCCGAGGTCATACTGCAATCTGAATTATTTTATAACCTACCCACAAAATTCCAGAATTTGCTTTTGCAGTGATTTAGGAAGCAGGGGGCAGCACCACAAAAAGGCTAATAGTCCTGGAGTAGAACTATCAGCTAGGAGATTTTTTTTTTCAGATGCCTTCATGGAGATGGCATGAAATTCACCTCAACTAGCTGTGAGACCCTCAAAGCTTAGAATTCCAGTTTCAGCCAGTTCTGGGAGCCCCCTCTCTAGCTGGGCAGAAGAATGGGATATTCATCTTGTCATAGACATTTGCTGGAAGTTTAAAAAGCACAACATGTGCAGGCATGACTACTGCTATGATCCCTTCCAGCAACCGTGTGCAGAGTGAAGCCCTGTTTAAGCTCCCAGAATTAGGCACAGGAACATCTACATGACAAGCGAAGGGAGAGCTAGAGAATGCAATTTCAGTGAATTGGCTGGGATGGGATTTGCCGGATTAACACAGCAGGTATAACTAATTGCATTTATCCTGCCCAAGCAGCAGGCATCAGTATAATGTGCCTGGAGTTGTTGTGCACTGTATGTTTCTCATCCAGGTTTCCCCAATCCGTCCGACACACACATCCCTTAGGGAATCTGTCTGCTCTAGGTGTAATACGTTGGTCTAATCTCTGCTATCCTTCTGCCAAACCATGAGACTTAGGCCCCACTGGAGACCTACACAGCTTCATGAGCTTACAAAGGGGTAGGAGAGAAAGAACTATGTCTGCTCAATTCTGTTTAAACATAGAAATCAATTTCTTCTGAGTTCTTATGCTGACCATTTAGGACCAATCCAAAAGAGAGGTGTTGAGTGTCTGTGCAAAGCAGACTGTGGGCCAAAGGGTGCAAAGGCAAAACCTTTGCTCAGATTTTGCTCGTCCCAAAAGTACCCACATACTTTTTTACACCAAACCTCCCTCAGTGCCTAAAGACCTTCTGGGTAGAGGCTGATAAGCCTTCAGTTCTGACAGCAGTGATCAGTGTCATCTCATGCCCATGCCCAACTAGCATTCAGAAACCCACTCTAACTTCCTTTCAGTTTCATGTTTTTCACCTAACACACCCACACAATCAGGGCCTTTATCAAGCACTGTGGTCTTCACAGCTTGCTTTAAAAAGGCAACCAGAGAGGAGGTTTCTGTCTTTGCTTTAGCACAGTACTTAACAGCAGGCCTAGATCACACAGAGGATCTGCATTCAATCCCCACCGTTGCCTGAGAGGATTCAAAACTACAAAGGTTTCCCAAAGGAGGGTCTGAAAAAATAGGCTTTTATACTCAGGTGGTTCGCTGCTTATAGTCTTCAACCTCTTACTGAACATTTTCCACTGTACAGGAAACAGTTAGCTTCATAGGAGATGGGAGCAGAAAGAAAGAGAGCAAGAAGCAGCCTGGCACATGTCCACTTAGAAGAGCACCAGAACCCACATCCCTCAGAGGATGCACTTGTGTTTCTGGCACTGCCCCCAGTGATGTCTTTTCTGTGTACCATCCACAGAAAAAGTGAAAAGAGAGATCCCACAGACAAGTACCCTCCAGTCAGGTGTTTACAGTACCTCCAAGGAGCAGTGAGACATGGATTACAATCTCCCCAGGGAAAGGTGGGAGCCGAACGTAGGCTGTTGCTTCTTGGGTGACTGCACTTGGCTGTTACATAAAAAGATGACATGGTTTCAACAGTATATCTGGATTTACAAAAATAAAATTTAAAAAAAAAAAAAAGTGAGGCCTGTGTACCTCTTTGGGAGAGAATGGTAAAAACATTCTGAGAGTAAAATATTGAGTTCTGGGCTCCAGGTGGATGGAGGCACCTGACGCCATAGTAACGTATTAGAGGGGAGAAGACTGATGCCTGTCCTCAGATCGTCTCTGTTGGCTGGTTCAAAGTGCACTGCCTGGAGAGATAGTAGCCCAGGTCCTGGGAGCAACATCACCGCCCAGCCCTTTGAAAGCTGATTTATACAGACAAAGCATCACATGAACCGTGGCCACTCTGCCATTGCTTTGGAGTGAGCCTAGGTCTCTCTAGCTGGAACTATACCCACACCATGTAGACAGACTCCTTTCTGGCAAATAATTTTTTTTCGTGTGATTTTCGGAATCTTCAAGACAGCTAGGCTGAAAACTATTGCTTCACAAAAACAGTTTTCATTGATTTCAGGGGGGAGCAAGCCTGCTCTCCTAATTTCTTGCACTAGAGAAAGCACAAGCATCCAAAAATGAAATCAATATTACAAAGTGGTCATTTTCTTTGCACCCCTTTTTACCTACCTCTGTAAATGTATTTAAGAGGGCTCAGAGACCAAAAACTTGATGGCTTTGGGATTTTACACTGAAAGATCACAGAATTGAAAAGTATCCCTGTCATATATTTTTAAATCAAGAGGCTTTTCTCTATGTTTGCCTTTTAAGTATTCTTATATATTAGAATATTTTTTTTATTACCATTGAAACTCTGACTGGACACTGTTTTCAGAGCTGTCTTCTTACCCATTTACAATTTTTTTTCCTTTTTATTAATGGCTTTAATGGGCTCTTGCTTTCTGGTACATTTCTGCTTGTAATTTGAAAAGATGAAACAAAGATTTTAAATAAAAGACCATTTTTATTCATCTAATAATTTTTATTTTTGCATTATATTTTACATATAGAAGGCTTAAGAAAAAATAGGTGCAAATACTATAGCAAGAAGCAACACAAAACATTAAAGTCTTTGGGTTTTTTCCATAAATAGCCCAAATCTGCCATCTACTGGTATAAAGTAGAATTTAATGGAACCACACATCTGGAAAAAGCTTGCTTACTTTCCAGCTATGCAAAACCAGTGCCATCTAGTGGCTATTTCCAAGACTGCTCAGGAGGGGAGGGAAAAAAGCAAATATTTATCAAAATATCTATTGCTGCTGGCTGCAGAACAAGCTACTTAGCCATTTAGGAATGGATTCAGTAGGCTTAGTGTCCTGTGACTCCATACAAATCTTTGCAGCTATCCTCTGGGGTGACATATAAACCTGCAGGTTCATTTGTAGTTTAACAGCAACAAAACCCAAGACACCGTGCAAATTGTTTTTAAGGTTAAACGCACCCTTCATTCTTGCTTATTATACACTTTTGGTTTGCTTCTACTTTTATCTGCCCCTTATTGGGTCATCTAATCTTTCAGGGATTTTGAAAGGCTGAAAAAATATTGATTGCTTTAAGCTTGCTTTAAAAGATGGGAGATCTAGCTCTTTTTTACAAAGGTAAATATAATTTGTGGGGTCAAACTATCTGTGCTTTGCAGCATGCCACAATAACAAACGAAAGACGTTAAAATTATCTACAGTTTTGCTCAATTTCATATTTCTTCCACCATTTGTATTGCTTCCAAATCATAATTTCATCCCGTCAAGCTCAGTAAACACAAAGAGAGTAATTTTTATTTACACAGAAGTTCCACACTTTCAGATACATTGTTAAAAACAGGGAAAAGAGGCATTGCTACAGACAAGGACTGCCCCTGGGATTCAATGCCTAAGTACCTGAAGAAACAGCTAGTCAGTCACTGGAATTTTCAGATACTCACGTTCAAAATTGCTTTTAACATTTAGGCCACTTTGCTTAAGGGCAAACAAATTCAGATTCAGGTGTGATGACAGAGGTCTTTTAAATGTGCTTCAGTAAATCTTCCTCATGGAATCAAATCTGAAAACAGCCTTCTATACATGTGTTGACTTAGTGGCATATGGAGAATTCACATTACTCTGTAGTGTGCTTCTGATCAGAAACAGAGGCTCAGTGCTAACAAAAGGAAGGTATGAGCTCCATTCTACATTTGAGACAAGAGATGACCCTTCTTCACTCAGTTCATCTTCCTTAGCTTTAGGCTTGCAAAGAGCCAGGTGCTCACATCTGATCTGATAACCTGAGGGTTTGTCTAATAGTTAAGAAAATGAACAGGTATTTTTTGAGGCATTTTTCTTTTGGGATTTATATACTTTCTCCTTCAAGGTGAATTGAGCCATAACTGTGTTTACAACCTCCCACCAACTACAAGAGGCAATAGCTCAGAAGTAAACATTTTCAGGCACTCACAACCACTTCATTGAAACTCTGTTTCTGGATAGAGTTGGGGATAGACATAATTGTTGTCAGGAAATAATAATAATATTAATTTTGCTCTTAACAAGTTCTCAACATTAGTTTGGGCTAGTTCCAATGCTTTCTAGAATCACTGTGTTGTGCATGGGGGACCAAGTTCCTTGGGATGATTCCCCTGAGACAAGCACTCCAGTTAGATGCTAGACAGAAATTCTGGAGACTTTTCTTTGGGAATCAGTTTATCTGGATACAAAGGGTATAAAACATGATCGGTCCCTCCACAGGAGTCACACGACTTGTTGAATGTCCTTTGGAGCTCAAGGGAAAGTCGAGGAAAATATTTTTTATCTTACAATTAAAAATAACTTCAATGCAACATAAAGCAAAAGTGAATCTTTAATTCCATCATCAAAAAACAAAGACACCGCAAACTTACAGGACCTAACAAAACTGTATGTCATTTAAACAAGTGCAACACCTCAGTAACACAGATGGGGATATGGGGGGCAAGAGTTTATGTGACCATGTACCTCCACTCCCATGGAAAGCCCATCAACATTTTAAGAATCAAATGGTTTCCAACCAATTTTATGGTTGGACTTGATGATCTTAAAGGTCTCTTCCAACCTAAAGGATTCTATGATTCTATGCAAAGGATTAGCCCTGGCCTATAAGGGAGATCTGACCAGAGCTCCAGCCCTTCCAAAATGCTTGCCTGCTGCTGACAATGCAGCTAGCTTCCAGCCTCTCTTTGGTGACCCTCTAGGACTGGCACTTTTTCAAAACCCATGTGCCAACAGAAGCAGGTCTCTGCACATTTTTTTAGGGGAAACAGTCTCACCCTGGGGAGTCTTAAACCCTGCATCCTTGGAGGGCATCCTAGGCACTGTGAACTGCCCAGCAGTCAGAGCTGAGCACAAGGGATTGACATCCCTAATTACTGAAGTTGAACCACTGGATGGGTAAGAATGCAAGTGCTTGTACCAGGAAGAGAACAAGCAATGAAAAGCTCGAGTCTCATCTGAGACTGTGCAAAGCCTCAGTAAAGCAGTGTTTTTCATCCCTTAATACTTCATTTCTTACCACCTACCACCACCATCCTGTTTGATGCTCAGTCTCAGAGCTTCCCCCAGTTTTGCTGAATTTTCAAGCAGTAGCTGTCACATTTTCACCTGGGCCTCCCCCATGACTGTGAAATGATCCCCATAACTTTGGCAGGATCTCTTTGCAGTTCATTGTCAAGATCCCCTCAAGCTTATCATATTGCCACTTTGTACTTCCCACTTGACTTTATCTGCCTCTTTTCTCCTTTTTAGACAGAAATGTGTTTGAGGGAGGGCTGTCTTTCTGCTCTGTGCTTGTATTGCAGGCAGCATGTGTGCATCCAAGTCCCTGAGCAGAGCTCCCAGGAGGGAAGCATTTGATAAACCAGTAGGTACAAAATTGTCATTCTGGACATTATGGAAACATCAAGTTCATCCATATCTGTTGAATACTCTGAAATGAAAAGAAGGTTGGCACACAACCAAAGATGCAGATAGTCTTCTTTCAAAAACTGATGTTATCATCTCTCTTGTCTTCAGAGTAGTTTTGCATGCAATGAGGAGGATCAGCAATGGATTCCACACAATTTTGCTTGGGGCCAGCTTACAAAATAAAAAGGTGAAGCATTACAAAGCTGAACAAGTCAGAGTAAAGACAAATCATTCCTGTGGTGAGTAGCTCCTTGCAGAATCAAAATTCATTTGGAAGCATCTTAGCATCGAGTTTTCAGGGCCCCGTATTGACAAATGAGACTACCACCAGCAGACCCAGGGCAGGAGTTTTATAAATGTTCTCTGCTCCTTCTGTTTATTGAAGCTTTGCTCATGCATCTAAATGACAGAACTAGAACTTGACTGCCATTTTAGGACATTGCTGCCTGCATTTCAAAAAATACTTCTACAGTGACCTTGATCAATCACTTTGCCACTACTCAGTGCTTTTATCTAATGATAAGTATCACGGAGAAAATGCAATGGTACTGAATCAGTGACAAAATCACTTCTGCCTTGCAGTGACTTAGGATTTTTTCACACACCTTTCCTAAAATCACCAGGGAAAACAGTACAGATGAACAAAAGAATCAGATTATGACTGAGAGTGACCCAACCTTGTGTTTTCCTGTATCAACATGTTGCCCCATTGCTGCTCTTGCCTGTGACAATAGTTATTGGAAAACTCTCCTTTTCCACCTTTCTTACCTAAAAAACATATTAGCACATAAGGGAATACTTGAACGATGCACGTACAAAACTTACTAGAAGATAGTAAAAGCAACTTGGTGTTTTGAAAGAAATTTAGCATGTCAAATATTTTTAACTGGTATTTTTTTACCTCGGTGTAACAAGTTAGGTGTTGTATAATTCATCACTTTCAATGATTCACTGATCTTATATAATACACATTTGCATAGCACTGTTTATTTGAATACCAGTTCCACCCCTGCAACACAACCTGCAAATTTCAAAAATATTTGTTGTCACACTCATTTTTTATCAAGTTCATCTGATATAAGTAGGACTATGTGAAGACCATGGCAAGCTATTAGAAATATTTATGAGAACTAGTGATCACAAATTAATAGTTAAGGCATGCTGAATTTTAATTTTGCCAATTTTTACAGTAGGTGAAGATATAAAGCTAAGCCTACTTCAAAATTTTTAATTCTAGCCACTTCTTCAGCAAGAAATAAAATATAAAATACATAAAATGTACAAAATTTATTTCTTCTTCATTCCTTTAAAAAAAAAAAAACAACAAAACAAAAAAAAAAAGCCAACCTTAATGTCTTTTTCAAACATTTCTTAATTAATATAGTGTCTTTTACATTCTCAGTTAAATCATAGCATAGTCAAAGTGTGTTTATTTTAAATTTGGATTATAATTTACCATTCGTAAACAAAAAAATTCAGAATTCCTGTCATATTTTAAAATCTCAGTGCAAAATTAATAGTAAAGCCACTGAAGAGTCTCTGTTATACCAGAAGTTAAGATGTTGGACTTGGATATTTGACTTCAACCAGCTTCTGTGCCTCCTTCAGAAGAGGTAGGGGATAACTGCAATTACCTTCTCATACCTCTCTAGTGCAGGTGTGGTCCAGCAAGCAGATGATGGGCACTCCAAACAGAAAGCCAGTGCCTCCAGCTACCACTGATCAACTTCTGTTAATCTATATTGTAAATGCAACTGAAGGCCTAGACAGACCATCAGCCAAAGAGAGATCGTTTCTGAGTCCTGCACGTGTATTTCTGTCCAGCATTGAGTCCAGCCTTCAGGTAAATCAGGCTATTTGAAGTTATACAGGAGATCTCTGTTTCTAAGCATCTTTTACATCTTCCTAATCCAGTGCTAAAATTGTGGAGAGAACTGGAGAAGCACCCTGCAAAATTTGGACAATTCTGTCAAGACCAGAATGTTGTTAGGGATGTCCTAGAGGAGCCCACACAGCTCAGACTCTGTTCCTTGGCAGGGAGCCACTGCACACTACTTTGCAAAGATAGGCCATTTCTCCCATGCCTGTACAAATCCTTACTCTGGCAGAGTTTGCTAACAACTCTAAATTATGTCTGTTATACCAGCCTAAAAAGGAACAGGAAGCACCCCTGACCCCAAGGTCAAGGATGAAGTTCACACTGCTTTGGATTAGCCTCTTACAGATCAGTCCTGCAGAGAACCAGCTGGAGCAATCTGAGGCACAGCCAGGGAATAAGCTAATAAATGTGGATAATCAAGGTTCACTCCCTTAATTTGTTCTCAAGCACTCTTTTTTATGCTCATTTGGACCCACCTCTAGAAGCTGTTTTTGTGCTTTTATGAAGCAAACAAGAAGAAAGGAAAAGCATCTTATCCAAATTTATTTCAGGGTCAAGTTGTCTTCCCACTCATTCAATTTGAATAAGCATGCCAGAAGGATGTGTGTTTTTTCCTATGCAGGACCATGTTCATTAGTGTATTGAGGCATTCACAAGATCAGGGCTAGACCTCAAGTGTGAGATTAGCAGAATCTGCCTCCTTGCAGGTCCTGCTGGGGTCATGGCATGTAATACATGCTGAGACATCCAGAGCTGTCAAGGCTTGAGCAACTCTACAGATGCTCGCCAGCAAAAAATTTTCACAATACCAGATTTAGGCAGAGGAGGAAAAGATCTAAATTGTAGATTTGAGTGTGTGTATCCCCTCTGTGAATCTGTCCCTATGCTTTAACACTGCAAATACTGTAACCTTCTTCCCTCTGCCTATTAAGATCCCTAATTATATTAAAGCCTATCATCACTTATTCATGAAAGCATCTCTTTAGCACATCCAAAGTGACTGATCCCCAAGGTTAGAGTTACAATGACAGAAAGGGATGTGTGTGTTTTCACAGAAGCACTCTTTAAATGAGTTTTCTTTTGTAACTTTTTCAGCCAGCAAGGTCAGTTCTGTTGGTTTTGTTCAGCTGGAACTCTTTAGCACTAGAAGATCAGATTGTGTAATCTATACACTTTGCCACCTGATCTCCAGTCTGTTACCTAGTTCCAGTGATTTTCTTTAATGAAGTAGAAATGTATATAACAGTTTTAAATATCCAGGCTAAAATTTTCCTCCATCTATAATTATCCAAATCATTATATAGTTGTCTCAGCATGACAGAAGTAATAACATCTTATAGAGACCCTGTTAAAACTCACTGAAATCATCTACACAGATGGATATGATTTTATAGAAAACACAACAAAGACATATTAATTGGTTACAAACTACCACTACCATCTCCTAACAAGCTACGTGACATAGGCTAAAGTGTCTACTGTATGATGATATAATTTTGTTTTGTTTGCATTAGGAAACCGAAGCAGTCTCAAACAGTTAATAAGATCAAATGTAACAAGAAAAGTCACAAGCTGTTGTTATTTTTCAGTGTGTAGGAGAAATACCATATCTGTTTTACCTATACTCATGATTTTAAGACTAGCTGTAGCATATTCGTCTTTTAGCATTTTCTTGGATGTTTCCTTTTCTCCCTTCCTTTCACTCATCGACAATGGTGGAACTTATCAATTCCTTTCCATTTTCCACCTATCCATAACTCCTTAACAGATGGCTGTTTATCCAGGATTTAGGCACAGTCCCCTACTTACAGTTTCCAAGAGAAACACACTACCAGAGGATGCATTTTTGACATCTCTATTTCTACCTGCATGTTTCGAGCATTCTTCAAGATATAGCTGAAGTATCCTGAGCTAAAAAATACCAAAAAAAAACAACCAAACAAGCAAAAGCCATAACTCTGTTTAAAAAAACAAACAAACAAACAAAAACAAACAAAAAAAACCCCTTAATTTTAATTTAATGGCAACATTTTAGAAGGAATTCTATTGACATAAATGTTTTTATAAACACAGGTAGCATTCAGAATTTATAAATAGGTCCCACAAGCTCCATTTAGAGATCACATGAGGTATGAGCCAATACCTCAAAAGTCTTCTTCTAGCTCTTGCTTCACTTTTTTCCATCAGACAACTAACGGTCCTTCACAGGTTTTTGAAAAGTCCTAAAGCAAAGTCCCCTGATGTGAGCGTGAAGGAAGAAAAGACCTGCAACAGCCCCTTCCTAGCAATGGAGGAAACAGCACCTTGCAAGAAACAGGGACCCTTGCTTGAAGGCAGAATAACTACCACAGGAGAACCTGCCCCTTTTCACCATACCCTCACTAATGGTATTTCTCACTTTACGCTTTTCAGACTTGTTGGCCAAGAGTACTCACAAGAGCAACTAGCATAAAGAGCAGCTGGCATACAGTTTAGACCTTCCTGTGGCTCCATGATCTATCTCTGCACCCTCTCACCTGGAAGACCCATAAAGAGAAGGCATAGCTTCTACTTCATTAGGACCATAACTCATTTCTGTTGTGAGAAGGTGAATTAATGGGTTCTCTCACCCTACCCCTTGGCCACCTGGTTCCTTTCCCCTTCACATAGGTGCAAAAGCTTTATTCATTACCATATAACCCTACACATTTTAAGGATCTTCTTACTCCTCTACTTCTTCCCTTCTTTTCCATTTCAGGTTCCCTTTTCCTGTACACACCTCCTCTAGGACATCCCTAGCTAGACTGGTGAAATCTGAGGGTGCTTAATTTCACAGATGCCTCCAAGAGAACAGCTGTTTAAATGAATATGACATGCCTATCCATGCAACGAACATTTGCACAAGCACAAACGCACATCAGGTATGTAAATACCCTCAAAGTGTATGCAAATAATTTATACATTGACTAAATTTTACCTGCACAGTTTTCACAGCCACACAGCAAGCTCCAGGCTAATCTGCACACTTGAAAGAAAGGATTTGCTCCTTGTACACCCAGCAATTCAATGGACAACATGAGCAAAGGATAGAGGTAGGACACTAATGTCTGGGGACAGTCTGTTTCTGAGGATCAGATGCAAGATATATCTGGAAAAAGAGGGAGTCTGAGCAGCAAGTACTTCTCTTGCTCTCCATACCACCTAACAGACAATGAATATTCCATGGATGAGAGTCTTGAATTTGAATCCCCTAGATCCCTAAATTAACCTGTCATCTGAATCACCTTCTCTTATCTACCACAATACTTAACTATTTTTACAATTTTTAAGAGCACTTTGCCTGGGGAAATGAGAAAGAGAAATGCACGTCACACAAGTAATAAAAAAAAAAGCGCAGATATTTGTGTCCAAATTACCTTATAGCCTCACTGTTTAGTCACACAGCAGGGATGTAAAACACACATACACACACAAAAGTCATTGTGGAAAGAAAAGAGAGATCTGTTTGGTATTTAAGACAGAAAATTTCATGGGATGGGAAAATCTTTTCTCACAAGTTGTATTAAAGCTGGACTTTGTGGAATAAAGACAAATCCCAGAGGTCAAGTAGTAAGGAATATTCCTCTAGCTTTAAAGGGGGGGAAAAAAAAGGAAAAACAAAACAAAACATAAAAAAACCCACAAACTTAATGGAGATCTATTGGAGGACATTGGAGTATGCTTCAGAGAGACAAGGGTGTAAAGAGAGAGCAGTCTTTATAATGATAAACCTCTGTTCATTCTTGGAGTGTCAAGGACTTTGCCATTGAAGTGCTATTCCTCTTCCTTCTCCTGCTCATTCAGACCAACTCCAGCACACTGCCGTTCACAGCTTTAATAGCTATCTGGTTTGGACGTCAGTAAGTGTTGTGGCTTCAGGCAGTAATAAGTCTCTGATCTGCTTATTAATGACAGAAATCCATAAACAAATAAGTTCAATTTTGCCTGGAGCCTTGCTGTGCCTTAAAAACACATCTAAAGACCATTTCTGCTTTAACTTTCTGATTGTGCCGAGTCCCATTAAATCACAGGAAAATATAACTTGTGCATCTCAGTGGCTATTCAGTGGTTAATGGGTCCCCCACTGCTCACAAAAAGACTTTCTACAAGTGCCTTCTTCAGTTGAAATCTTTCATAGCGCCAAAGCTACTGATGCAGCCAACTGAAATAACAGTCTCCTGAAATATGACAGAATTAAAAGCAGAAATAGTGTGCAGTTTGCTAGAGGCAAGTTATTTTAATATAATGCAGCAATGACAACACTGTACGTTTAATCATCAGGCTCCTGATTTTCTCCTCAGTACTTGAATTTCACATTATTTAGGGAGCTGGGTAGATGTTATTTTACATTCACCCTCCCAGCTATTGAGAGTACCTGCCAAGTTCATGTTGGTAGCCATGTATATAAGTTTCCCAGCTATTTTAAACAAAAACCTAAATTATTGCATGCGTGAGAGACAGGCAACAAAAATCAGCTGACACAAGTTTTCCAGGACATTTGACTGCTCTGGCATTTTCAGCGTGGTTAAAACACATAAGTTGCACATTATCATCCTTGCCTGTCCAATAAATTATTTTAGCTCTTTTAAATATTTCTGTGATGCCTCTCAAATATAAGCAAATCTATTTATCTAATTAACCACTGCTATGACCAAAGGGACATAAGAGTCTAGGGCTTCTGGTTTCGAGTTTCTCAAGATTTATACTGCCAATCACTGGACTTCATTGTGATCTGTTATGTCAGGTATAATATGAGAGTACCATGGCTTGTGCACCGGTGTTTGCATGTTTATGGATCTCTGGATGAAAGGCAGATGTAGGGTCATGAAATATGTAGGCTGGATAAACAGAAAGAAAACAAAGCTTGTTTTTTTAAAAAAATATCAGTGTAACTTCCTCCTCTTTCAGCCCTTAGATTAAATTTTTGGCAAACTGAAAGTATCTCACTTCACGGCTTTCTGTGTTGTTTTGTCTCATCTAGACCAGACGAACAGATCAAGAGCCGTAATTGACATAGAATAAAACACTATGGAACTTCAAAATCTCACATGAATACACCTTAAAACTCCAAATTCATGACTTTGTCTTTGAGGCAGATCAGTAAGCAACCCATTTGAGCCAGAACAGTGGTCATCTGTTTCACATCTGCAGATCTCTGGTGTTCATGGGCCAGTTTTCAGCAGGGGCAAACCATCCAGTATAATGTGACCATTTATTCTCTTGATCAATCAGGCTCCAAGACAAGGGCATTTCTAATTTCCTTTAGCCTGGTTCTATCAGTTCTTTGAGATGTAGCACTTCCAGACATGTCATGAAGTTCTATGTTCACCGCAAGCCCAGTCTCCAGACTCCTATGCTTATTTTCTGCCTGCCTTTCTGGTTTAAGGACAGACAGTCCTTTATTCCCTCATAATTTCAGAATTCTCTTTAACCAATTCTTACATTTTTCCTCAGAAACATCATCACAAAATCTTTACTAATTCTTTACCTCACTTCCCCCATAAAAAAAATTAATTAGCTTGATCATTCTTGTTGTCTTCCCTCTACATCCAATGCCAAAAGAGAAAAACAATGACCAAGGAGCCCTGGAAGTTACAAAGATGGGGTCCATGTTGCCTATCCTCAGACTTCTGCAGTACAGACCTGTTCATCTGAGCCTGTCACTGCTCTTTCTTAGTAGAAAATGTTTACTGGACAAGATTCATCTGACCCATTTTTGCTATCAACTTTCAAGATGAGATGCAGTTTGTATTTCTCTCCATTGTTTTTAAAGGTCACAGAGGCTCATTAGCTACATGTACTAACACATGCATTGTAGAAGTCTACAGCTGGTTAGACAAAGCTCATATGGGGTGATAAGAACATCCAGGGTCAAACATGGGGTTTGAAATGGAACTACTATCCCAGGAGCACAAAGAATTCACTGGCAGGGTGGCAGGCAAGAATGGAATGGTTGAACAAAGCAGGTATCTGAGCATGTGATTCCCACTGTCAGAGTGTGGAGCAGAGGACAACAGGACTGAAACAGCATGACTGGGAGAAGTGAATGTGAGTGTGAGAGAGTAAGTAAACTTAAAACTGAAGATGGAAATTCACCTGTGTCTGGAAACTTAGAAAACTGGATGACATTCTTTCTTTGAGAATTAAAAAAAAAAAAAAAGTCAATACAAGAATATAATAGAATGTAACAAAATACTAGAAGAAGACAATAGAAGACTTTTATCTTAATGAATTCTTGTGGGTTTTGAAGTCTGACTTGCAAATTACTCTTTTTAATTTTTGAGGCTGGTAATGCTGACATTTCTAATAGCAAACTCTTATTCAATTTAAATAAAGCAATCTGTTACGGGCAATTGTTGAGAAACGGGAATGAAAATTAGACTGAAGGCAAACAAAAAAAAAACAAAAAAATACACATGCTGAGAAGGAAGCCATGTAAAACATTGCTTGGCTGTCACTGAGCTCAGATTGCAAAATATCTATGAGAAAGGCCTAAACTCTCTCTGTTTCAAGCCCTCTGTGTTCCATCATATAACACAGAAAGCTGTCCACATCTCAGCATGGGACTCAGCAAATTTGACACATGATCATGTAAGCCTGTAAGGTTATATCTTCGGTTACAACTCAGATGAAATATCTCCTTGCACTGGTGCTCTAAAAAGGGAGAAAGCACACAGATTACCATTTCCAGTCACCACAGCCTTTTTTACCACACTTCAGGCTTGTAATCTGGTGCCAAATCCATTCTAAGGAATACAATGAGAGGGAGACTTTAGACTGCAATTGTGAGACTTATTGATTTGTCTCTCATCTCCTCTTGCTGTTCTAAAACCTGACAACACGGAAAACAATATTTTTCCATTCAGTCCTGCATTTTGTCCTCTTAAAACTAAACTGCCTGACCACTCTTTGCCCTGCTCCTGCAGGAGAACAACACCAATTAAATCTGAATACAATGGGTTAGTACATAGTTCATCATGTGAATGTAATTTTCAAATTAATACCCAGTAGAACAGCAGCCTCCAAAAAGCTTTCATACTGTGAACAAGAAAAAGATCGTCAGTTATCAGACCCTAAATAATCAAACACCATCAACCTTAATGTCAACAATTCTTTTTTATTTAGTACTTAATCTGATTCCATTCCAGCCAAATAGGCTCACACAGGAAGTGCCCTCTCACTTATGCTCTGAAGGTTAATAACACATACGTGACTCACTTTGCCTGACTTGGGTTATCTAAAAGTTAGGCAACTGGTCTCAGATAGCCACCTGGGTTTCATCAGCTGAGTGTCTGGAAGATTCATCTAATCTGTCTTCAATATTTATGTACTGTTCTCTTGAAGAATCTCTACTCCCTCGAGAGGGAACATGAGTGACAAGCTAAGATTAAGCTAATCATAAGATGGCTAATGTTACCTGAGATTAATCCCTCTATACTCGACTACTTGTCCAGTAACTATCAAATTCTCTCATATCCAGTTTCTCCTTTCAAACACAGCGCAGCAATGGTTCATTTTAAAGCCACTTAAGATCATGCAGTTGGTTACACTTTGATAGTAAATAAGAAATTAAATAACCTGGACTTCATCACAAGGCTCTAGCCATAGATTTTTCAACAGTTATTCATTCCTATCCCTAAATTGTCTTATTCATTGCAGTTACAGCAAGGACAGCCTCAGTTCTCAGTCAGATCTAGTGACAGTGGTGTAAGTGGTAGTTGATGAGCCTGGAACACCTCCTACTATTGATAAAGCACAAAATAAGTCCCAAACCAAGGCTGATACTTCTACGGAACTTTTTCTGATACTTGCCACCCCAATCAGTTGGGAAAAGTAGCCTGGTAGTTTTCTTTACTCACACACACACAAGACCACAAGCTAGTTGGTTTGTTTGTAGACATCAAGATCTTGATTTAGTTGCCTGAACATAGGAACTGGTGCCATCTGAGATGCCTTAGCATATCCACAGCACCCAAATGGAGCTGGTAGGTATGACATGGGACTTGTAGGGGACCCTCTGTCATCAATACAGGAAGCTAGATGACATACAATAATGTATAAAATGGCACTAGGCACTCATATTTCAGCAACTGAATTGATCAACAGGAGTTATATTTCATTCAAGATCATCACTTTTAAATATAGGCATCTAAATGTGAGAGCTGTCTAAGCTTCCATTAGAGGCTATGGAAAGTACTCAATATCCAGTGGAGCCCAGAAAACTGGTGTCACCATCTCTTCCCGAATTCATATTTATTATAAGGAAGTTTGTTAGGCTGCCTTTGTGCACATAAAATTTCTATCTCAGCCTCTGGAAAGCCTGAAACGTTTCAGAGGCCTAAAGCCCTGCAGCCTGTACAGATAACAGCAGTACTGCTGCAACAGTTAGAGTGAGTAGAGAATGAAAAGGTGGGAAGTCCTGAGATGTCCTGAGGTCCTTCCCAAGCTGAATTATCCTGTGATCATGTGCTTTCATGATATTGGCAAATTCTGAGCTTTTGGACCAAGACCAAAGTCAACACGGCACCCTGGACAAACCTATGTCTTTAACGCCTCTCCCGTTTTGGTTCTATGTCTATCCATGGAATGAATGCTTTAAAATTCATCTTCTTCTCAATTCAAAGAGACACCTTAAGAATTACTAAGCCTCCCTAAAGTCAGACTCTGTATTTAAAACTCTTTCAAGTCCATGACCAACTACATTGATGTTCACTGTGCTACAGCTCAATATGCAACCAGTAGACTACCTCACCAAATGAACAATTGTGAGAAGTAGTAACATATTTAAAGCTTCCACACGCTTCCAAGAGAAAGTTATTTAGCACAGTTGTCACTGTAATTTTGATACATTAGAGAAAGTCATTGTTCACTGGAGCTCAGACTTTGCTTTCACCTATGGAGAAAGATGGCCTGCTGCCAATTTCTGTCTGCTGCCCGTTGAATGATACAGAAAGACTGGCTGACTCACAGTCTGCTTTATACCTTGCCTTTTCTTCTTTATTTAGCTAAATGCTTTCTTTAATTTGTCTTTTCATTTGAGAACAAAGATAAAAAAGAAACTAACAAAGGTTCTCTACATGGCTAACTTTGTAAAAAAGCACTGGGGCACATTCGTGAATTGTTTAAAATAAATTCATATAGTCTGGATGTGCTTGCAACTCAACTAGGCATGGATTCATTCTATTTTATTCATACACTGTAGTGTCTCACTGGAATTCTGGAACATTATTTAAATGTATATTGCTAAGTAGATGAGGTTTAAGTTTTCAGCTGAAGCTCTGTAACACACATTAATTATGCAATTACTGTCTTGGGTCTGAATTTATATAGGCAATCAATTTACTTGGTTCTTTCTGCACTACTATTGACCAATACACCACAGATGTACATTACACATGCATGCAAAATACTATTATAGATACATTAAAGGCAGAGCTTGCGGCATTTCCTATTCTGCTTGCACAACACTTTCTAATATTGAAACTTACTTCACTGAATTTGAACATTTTCTCTACTGTCTTAGCATCAAATGTTCCAGAAAATCTGAGCAAAACAAAAAAAAAGGCTTAGAATAAAAATATGGTGTGTTGTTGTTTTGGTTTGGGTTTTTTGCACGGACAAACCTGGTCATCTAACAAGAGTCACTAGGATGCAATTTTAATCCTAGTTTATATCCAAGATATAGAGGTTTCTCTAGCTTTCCTTCTCAAGCCATAACCTTTTTAATATGCACAATCTCAATGTTATGACAAAAATACATAAAGACCTTGATACCAACCAGTGCTCCTTAACGCACTACGAAACCCAACTCCTTGCCTTGTGATCTGACATGGTGGCATTTCTTACTCCTACTTTGTAATGCATCCACATACAAGGACATGTTCTTCCCCACGTAACCCTACACACAAGTTATGTCCCATATGTACCTTTTATTCCAAACAAAAATCTGACCAACCAAAACCTGTAACTCTGAGGCTAAACTGTATCTCTCATCTCATTTTATTGAAGAATAAATGCTTGTTTTTAAGTTATTATCAAATGCTTAAATGTTGATTTTTTTAATTTGAATTGGAAGAATCTTACTTAGTGTAGGATATTTGGATTCAACTTCTTCCTAGCAGAGGAGTCACTGAACTCACTGGCAGCCAATACTCATCCAATGCTTTCAGCGGTGAATGACATTGCTAAGCCACTTTCCATCATATTTGAAAAGTCATGGCGATCTGGTGATGTTCCCACTGACTGGAAAAGAGGAAACAAACCCCATCTTCAAAGGCATTAAAAATGAAGACCTGGGAAACTACAGGCCAGTCAGTCTCACCTCTGTGCCTGGCAAGATCATGGAACAGATCCTTCTGAAGGCTCTAAGACACCTGGAAAATGAGGAGCTGACCAGTGGCAACCAACACAGGTTCACCAGAGCGAATCATAGAATGTCTGAGCTGGAAGGGACCTCCAGAGGTCACCTAGTCCAACCCCCCCACCATAAGCAGGGACATCTCCAACTATATCAAGCTACTTCATCTAGTCTGATCCTGAATGTCTCCAGGGATGAGGCCTCCACCACCCACCTGGGCAATCTATTCCAGTGGTCTATCACCCTCATAATGAAGAACTTTTTCCTGACGTCCAACCTAAATCTACCCTTTTCTAGTTTAAAGCCATTACCCCTCGTCCTGTCACTACAAACCCTTGTGAATAGTCACTCTCCTGCTTTCTTGTAGGCCCCTCTCAGGTACTGGAAGGTTGCTATAAGATCCCCCCGGAGCCTCCTCTTCTCCAGGCTGAACAACCCCAACTCCCTCAGCCTGTCCTCACAGGAGAGCTGCTCCAGCCCTCTGACCATTTTTGTTGCTCTCTGCTTAACACACTCCAACAGCTCCACGTCCTTCTTGTGCTGGGGGCTCCAGAGCTGGACACAGGACTCCAGGTGAGGTCTCACCAGGGCAGAGCAGAGCGGCAGGATCACCTCTCTCCATCTGTTGGCCACGCTGCTTTTGATGCAGCCCAGGATTTGACTGGCCTTCTGGGCTGCTGCTGCACATTGGTGGCTCATGTCCAGCTTCTCATTGACTAGTAATTGTGCCTGACAAATTCAGTGGCCTTTTATGAAGGAGTTCACAGCATCAGTGGATATGGGAAAAGCAACTGATACCACTTACTTGCACTTGTGCAAAGCATTCACCACTGTCCCACATGACATCCTGGTCTCTAAATTGGAAAGATACGCATTTGATGGATGGGCCACTTGGTGGATAAGGAATTGGCTGGATGGTCATATTCAGAGGGTTGCAGTCAACAGCTCTGTGTTGAAGTGGAGACGAGTGACAAGTAGCACTCCTCAGGAATTGGTACTGGGAATGGTGCTGTTTAACATCCCTGTCGGTGACATGGACAGTGGCACTGAGTGCACCCTCAGCAAGTTTACAGATCATCCTAACCTGTCAGGTGCAGTTGACACACTGGAGGGAAGCGATGCCATCCAGAGGGACCTTGACAGGCAAGAATAGCAGGCCCATGCCAATCACATGAAGGCAAAGTGCAAGGTCCTGCACCTGGGTCAGGGCAATTCCAAGCACAAACGCATGCTGGGTGGAGAATGGATTTAGACTAGCTCTGCGGAGAAAGACTTGGGGGTGATGGTTGAGGAAAACCTCAACGTGAGCCAATAATGCATGAAAGCAACCCAGAAAGGCAACCATATCGCGGGCTGCATCAAAAGAAGTGTGTCCACCAGGTTGAGGGGTGTGACTCTCCCCCTCTACTCTGCTCTCATGACACTACACCTGGAGTACTATGACCAGCTCTGGAGCCCCCAATACAAGAGGGTTATAGGCCTGTTGGAGCAAGTCCAGAGAAGGCCATGAAGATGATCAGAGGGCTGCATTATCTCTCCTATGAGGATAGGCTGAGAGAGTTGGGGTTGTTCAGTCTGGAGAAGAGAAGGGTCTGGGGAGACCTTATCACAGATTTCCAGTATCTGAAGGGGCCTACAAGAAAGCTGGGAAAGGACTTTTTACAACGACTTGTAATTATAGGATGAGAGTTAATGGGTTCAAATTGGAAGAGGGTAAATTTAGGTTAGATGTAAGGAAGAAGTTATTCGGTATGAAGGTGGTGAGTCACTGGAACAGGTTGCCCAGGGAGATTGTAGATGCCCCAACACTGGA
Organism: Merops nubicus; assembly: GCF_000691845.1. Taxonomy (NCBI): domain Eukaryota; kingdom Metazoa; phylum Chordata; class Aves; order Coraciiformes; family Meropidae; genus Merops; species Merops nubicus. The sequence continues at coordinate 13,945 of NW_008612119.1, read as the reverse complement.
GGCATTCAAGACTAGGTTGGATGGGGTTTTGCACAACCTGGTCTAGTAGAAGGTTTCCCTGCCTAGGGCAGGGGAGGTTGGAGTGAGATGATCTTTAAGGTCCCTTCCAGCTCAAACCATTCCATGATTCTATGATCTGTCTATTCTGGCAACCCAAGAATTCCACAGGATTTTGCTTGGGCCAGAAGCAAAAGGAAGGGATAAGAGAAACTAATTGGCGCTATCGAGACTGCAATACTTCCAAGTAGTCCTCTTCACTTGCTGACATGCAGCGCTTGAGATGCTTTTGTACCTTAGGCTCTTCTGAGTCATAAAGCACCTGGGAAGGCATTTTTAAAACTACAGTTCTAAAGTGAGACACATTGACTCAACCAAGCATCTTAATATAGACTCAAAGGTACCTTTTGAATTCAGGTCTAGTTCCATGTTTGGACTGAACTCAAAAATCCACAATATTTGGACCTTATGTATCTGTTGACTTCTGGCATTTCTGTACCTGTTTGTGAAAGCATCTGAAAGGTGCAAAGCCACATACATCAGGAAAAAACAGGAAAAGGACAAGCTAGAGTGCAGAGAATGAAATTGCACATAAGGGACATTTTGTTTCAGACTGTTCTGGGCAGCAAGTGGTGAGGACATAGAACACATTTTTTTGAGACTCAAAAAGCTTCTTCACTTTGTATTATTTACCTGTCAAACATAAGGTCAAAACTACCAGTGTTACAGAAAGTGGTTTTGAGATTTTGTGGTAACATGTATAACATCTAAAAATGAGAGCTAAATGCACATCCTCTCCCTGCACACTCCCAAGAAAGGCATGTCTACGTGGACATACTTCTGAGAAGTTGAAACTGAGCTCTGTCTTGGTTCAAATAAAAGGATCCAAATGCATGCAAGGTAAGCTCTGGGGAGGAGTGGAGTTGTGGAAGGAAAACCTGCAGCAGTGCTTTGGGACCTGGATTCATTTACTAAGACATTTGCTATTTGCAAACCCTTAGACTCTTTTTGAGAGAAACAACAGATTATGAGCAGGGAAGGCAAAAAAAAAAAAAAAAAAAAAAAAAAGGTAATAATTATTTGCAAGCAGGTATTCCCCTGATTGAACGTAGCTGTGTGCTTTGCAAGCCCTGTGTATCAAAGCCAGTCATTTGGGTTCCCTAAATACAGTGGTGGAAAACAGGCACTGCTAAACTGTGACTTATCTTTTCCAAAGTAGGTCTGATCTCAAGCAGGCATCTAAAAACAATCAGATGATCCTCTCATGATTCTCCAGAAAGGGAGCCTCTGGTGACTAGCTTGAAACGTATCAACACAGCAGAGACCCAGGTATGGTTCAGCTCACCCCAGCTCTAGGAACTTGATCCAGTTCCCCACACATTGGTACCTGAAGCCAGCTTAGAGGCCCTAGGCTATCACAGGTACTTACACAGATCTGGTAGACATGACGTGGGAAGTACAAGAGACTCATGCCCTGCTGAAGTGGTAGCTGGAAACCAAACAGCGTATCTAACCTACCTGAAGTAGCATTACACACCCTTGTGCAGGCAAGTGACTCAACACATGAGTCCTCCACCTCGGTATCTACAGGCATGATAGGTGCCTGAGCTTCTGCTAAATATCTAGTTAATAGACCTATAACCATAAGATCAAAGTGTGTGTGACCAATATAGTAAAAAAGACCTGGTATCCTGGAGAGGACCAATTCTCACTGATGTTGATTGGGATGGGAATGGCCTGAGAATGCTGCAGGCCTACAGTCCTACAATCTACAGTCCTGCTTCCTTCCCACTTCTGTACCTTCTCTCATCAGATACATGGGCATAGCAACAGGAACAAAAGATTTCTGGAAAACATGGTATAGAAAGGTGGAAAGAAGTCTTATTCAAAAGGGCAGCAAAAGGGCCTAGTGGTACTGATAGAATAGACATAGCTACTGAGATTTCACGTGAATGAAACAATCTACAGATGGTTTACGACTGGTTTAGGCTAAGGTTCTGGGTGCTTTTACATCCACAGAAAAACTCTGGCATGGCCCAGGCTTGACACCAACCCAGTGTTCCCAGAGGGCAACAGTCACAGAGTCACAGAATTATAGAATATTTCATATTGGAAGGGACCCATAAAGATCATTGAGTCCAGATCCCTGTTCCTCACATGAGTGCTACAGATTGACCCATATGACTAAGAACATCATCCAGACGTTTCTTGAACTCTGACACTCTTGGTGCCATGAGTCCTATCTCTGGCTTTAAATTTTAACTGAGCAAAGGACCCCAGGACTAGGGGTTGAGGCTTTGGGACATCAAATAAGCCTTTTTAAGGCACTTTTTAGAGTTCAGTAATGAGTTAAGCTGCCAACATAGATGTAGCCCTGAGAGAAGGGAAGAGAAATAGAGACAGAATATATATCCAACTAAAATTAATCTTTTAGCAATTCTATTGTGGCCAGATGTCTTCTCTTTTTTATTGAAAGTGTAAAGGAAGCAGCCAAGTGATGGTATCTGAAAACTAACAGCTTCCAGTATGAATGGAAACAATCAAGGTCTGGATACCTAAGAATCATTAAAAACAATGAAATTCTCCACTAGAGAAGATCTTTGCCTTCTATTCAGCACATGGCATAATGAGGCCCTTGCTTGCAAAGCCACACTTCCTAAAACTAGATTACTTATAAAATCCATTGCTCCCTCAGGTAAGGAAAATTTCTAAGCTTTTCAAGTGGCAGGATTAGCAAAGCTATTTGGTAGTGTTTCTTCTCCTAGGAGACCTCTCTTCTCAACTGTTGCTTCAGCCTGCCAACCCAGATGAAAGAACAGTCTAGGACAGAACAGATGAGGGACACTGCAGGCGACAGTAAAAAGACCATTTTCACATCATTCACAAGAACTGTACCCCTCCACTGCATAAAGAACTAAAATTAGCCTTCTGTACAGACCTTCAACTTTTCAAGCATTTCTAACAGCTCACAGACTAGAAATATGCTTTACAGAGCTGCAAGAACCACCCATACTGAAATTTTACTTGCATTGCTAAAGAAGTGGAAGGGTGTTAGGATGCTAGCTTTTCCACTAGCACCTTGAAGAAGTTCCCTCACAGCAAGGTAAAGCTTTGATTTGTTCCTCCCTCCCTGCTTCTCATTGTCCTGACTCACTGTCTCTCCGTGCAAGTGAGATATCAAAAAATTATGAAGAGTTGTTGGAGGAAGTTGCGATCAAACAACTGCATTTCAGAGCATGGCAAAGATGAAGTGAACACCCCATTCAAAAAGACATTTGCCCAGTCTTAAAAGAGCCTTAATGAGAAGTTATATTAATCAACAGTTAACGAACATTATCATAAATATTTTTGACAAAATGGCATGCATGAAAGTTCATCTGTTCTAGCGGCAGAAGCAAAATCAGATTAAAATCTTAATTAAAATATGAAGAAGAGGCTTGTCATGATCCTCAACACAGTGGAAGATTCCCTTTTTGAAAATCAAGCTCTCTCTTGCTGTCACATTACACTATGTTGTTAATGAGCCCTTTCATTTCTGCGTGCATAGCAATATATTTAATCTTAGCTGCATATTTTAAATGATTGATGTTCCCCTAATTACATTTTATGATATATTGTGCTGTGCCACCTCTAATGAGTACCAAACATGGTATTACCTCACTAGTACTCAACCACAGAAATCAATAACTGACGTTTATTCAATGAACTGCAAATGGTGATTCACTAGTTTCTCTTTGTGTTGAGTAAATTCAAACTGTAATTAATATTCATGCATATCACAAATAGCAAATGTGTGTATGGGCTAACTTTAAAAGCAATTTGCTCCTTCTCTGGCTAATTACAACACAGCATAAACTCTCAAGCCATCATTCAAAGGGCTGAAAAAAAATCAATTACTTGACAGAAGCCATCTCCTTAGATGGGCAGAGCACAGTCATTGTCTACACTTTTGAGAATGCTTCAAAGCCATTTCCTAAGACATGAGGTTGCTCCTATCTTAGTGAATGAAGGTGGTAACAATCTTGCCTACATATATTTACTTGTGCACAAAAACAAGAAACTCCTTATTAGCTTTTCTACCAGGAAACAAATATCCTACTGTAAGAAATATATAACTGCCTTTTTTCAAAAGACAAATATTGTATGGTGTCATCCAGAACTTGTAACAAGAGATCCCAATCACTGCTATTCAGAAGTGATGGTTCTGCTTGTAAGCAACATCAAAGTTGAAAATACTACTACTTGTTGTCCCTTTCAAAACTCCAACTTGTGTCTTTAGACAGCTTGTGATTACTTTAATAAAAATGTCCAGTCAAATCAGCGGACAGTAGCACAGGACTTTACAACTAATGCTCTGTTGTCATACCAGTGCAGGAGCAGAAGTGTACAAATTGACTAAGCATTAAAGCTGAAGGCTCTGAAATTGATAGCAAAAGATTGTGGGTCACCTCAGCATCAGTGCAGTCTTTTGCACCAAAGCCGAACATCATTTTGGATGGTTGTACCATTCATAATCTAAGCCTTCAGTCACCAAAAGCCTGTGTCTACTTCAGAAAACTAAAAATACCTGGGACTGATCTCAGGCACTGAGGACAGCTGGTGCAAAAGGGCCTGCATCCATATGGAGTTCAGCTCCCTTACTCTCCAAAACTCACTAGTCACATGCAATGTGCCTCTTGGAAACACCCTTGGCCTGTGTTAACTTGCAACAAGTAATATGAATCTGTTGATTTGTTTTTCAATTAAATAAACAAATCTTATTTATGTAATTAATTGACCACTACTCATTTCTGAAACCGGCATCAAGTTCAGTGATTTAAAGGAAGCTTCAACCTCAGGCCTATATCTGCAAATAAACTAATATTTCCTTTCCCACCCCCTTACAGCACAGAGTTATTCTTACCTCCAAGAAAGACACTCTTGGTTCTTCATTGCATCCTTTTGGAGGAAAGAAATCAAGAAAAACAGGTGGAAACGTCAAATTTGTGGTGGAGTAGAGTTACCACCACGATTTAAAACTAGTTGATTTGAGTTTCTTTACAACATTGCCTCCATTTTTAGCTTCTTTTATAAGTGTCTCAAAGACAAGGATGCCTCAGATTTGGCTCTAGAGTAATTGTGAGGACCCAGCTCCAGATCTGAGAAATGACAGAAAGAGCAATATATCTTAGGCACATTTCCAGACTCTCATTGAATTTTCCACCAATATTTAAGGCAGCTGGACAAAAGAGCAAAACTACCAAACCACAGCTTGCATCACTGATTTCTTTTTCTGTTTTTTTTAGAGAAAAATTCACTTTTATGCCAGTTTTGACTAATTAAGCCACAGTAGAACCCCTTCCTGGCCTCCTAAAACCTGGTTGAGCTGTGATAGAAGAAAATCACAGAAATATATTTCCAAAAATCCTTCAGCTTCTATAAAATACCAAGCTAATGTGAAGGTATGAAGTTAATTTAACCTCCTCTTGGCAAGTGCAGGTCTGTCTCAGCCTTGAATGGTTAATCCATAGACAAGCCTGTTAATGAGTCTGCTATTCTACTGAGGTTAATGAGCCCTTGAGCATCTGGTAAAGGCACAGACACTTAGCAATTAGTGTCTTTTATTCAAACCAGCTGACAGGCCTAGGCAGCAGTTGATTGCCTGCTTTTATTGTATTGTTACCATAGTACCTAGCATGCCAACTCTGAGCCTACATGAAGTGGTTATGTTGGCTAGGAATTAATTCCTTCACCTTTACACTGAGCCAAATGATATGGCCTTTATGGAGCGGATTTGAACCACAGAGTCTCCTTTCAGGTCTTTATGGCTTGTATGCATGGCCAACAAATCTCAGAAATTCACTCTTCCTCAAGAGAGATCAATTCAATCCAGTTTGAGCATCAAAGGCCAAACAGGACAGCTAGCATATCAATACAATAGGCAGCAGAAAACTATTTTCTATTCCCTGTTAGCAGTACTAAGATATACAAAGACATGCTTACTAGAGCTGTATTCCTTCCCAGCATTCATCGCTTACAGGCTATGTTGTCTTCTAGAACACAAAGCACATATGGGAAATGCAGGATTTTAAATTGCCTTTGTGCCACTGGAGGAAGCTGTACCTGAAAAACAATTCATTTCTAAAGAAAGAATGGGGGAAGAGGAAAAAAAGGAAAGTAAAGAAATACTTTCCCACTTAATGGATATAGAAAATGAGGTGCAGAAGGAGGTAACTACATCATCCATTTTCAGCTACTTTAGCATCTAACTTGCATGCTCGGAATTGTCCTCTGGAGGATCTTACTTCTTGTCATTGGCTGTGCATGGAAATATCCAGCCTTACTTATTACCTTTGGTCTCTAAATTGTAACCAAGATAAATCACCACAGCTAGCTAAAGTAAATGTTATATATATGCCCCAAACAAGCCAAGAGTTCTGTTCCAAAGTGACAGCTACTTCCCCTGGGGTTACTCTAGTGGCTCTTAATCCTACTTATTCATCCCACACTTCTCTCAACATTTGAATGTCTCAGCTGGGACATCACAATCTGCAAATGAAGCAGTAACTATACTGTCATACTTCACAGGCTTGTTCAGGCAAACTGGCTTCCTTTCATAAACTAGGCTGACACCTCTGACAATCAAATCTTATTTAATATTTATATTGTGGTAGAACACACATGCCAACTAAGCCACAGTATTCTTGCCCTGGTCTCTGCTGAGCCATACAGGTTCCTAACATGCATTATACCTATTAAAGAGGCTTAATAGATACACACTTGGTAGAAACAGAAAACACTAAAAAAAAAAATAGCCCATTTAACAGCAATCTAATTTTCACAGTGACTTTGAAAACTGTGTTTAGTAGGGGACATGGACCCAACTTCTGACTCCAGACTAAGACTCAGGAATGTATCATATTTTCCCTGAGAAGCAGACTTCAAACTGCCTTGGTATTTGTTTGGGGAAATTTTGGTTAGGAGCTCACCCTCAGAATTTCTGAAACTAGGTATTACCCTACTAAGCACATCTGAAGTTGTAAGCCAGCATTCGACTCCATGGTTTTAATTCAAGAATCTTCTCAATTTTAAAAAAAGCAAACCTAAAGTGCCTGTTTTAAGTAAGTACATATAATTTAGCTAAAAGCCAAAAAAGAATATAATTTAGAAGAATATGCAGCCAAAATGTAGCTGCCTCCTGGAGTGCTTTCAGCTATCGAAGAAGCACATGAAAAGTGTCCTAACTCATCCACTAAAATAACTCACTCGTCCCAGATCATTGATCATTTATATTATACTTTAGATACTTTTTGCCTTTTTTTTTTTTTCTGTGTGTGTGTTATGAAGTGCTTGAATTGTGTCTTTATGCTGTGAAAAGCAATTTCTTGTAAAATGATCCAGGAAACTACCACTAGAAAGTGTGCATTTTCAAACAGAAGATCTTTGTTCTATTCTTTCTTGATTTAGCTAGACTGTAAACAACCCCAAACCTGTCCTCAAATTATCTTCATATGGGTCAGCTGGCCTAATAACTGCTGTTTGTTGCCCAGTACCCAACTTTAATTAATCTTCTTTAATTAAAATCTCTAAGACAAAGCTTTCAAATTTTGCTTTACATTGGAGATTGAGTTAACCATATTTGAAATCACTACAAACAGGTGTTAAATCAGTCCTTTAGAATTTTCTGAGAGCAAACATTTTGAGGTAGGACTGATGTCATATAGTATAGAATCCCCCTGGGGAGCTCAAGTCAGTTGTTCTGGCTGTGTCCCCTTCCAACTTCTTGCTCACCACCATCTTAATCACTTTGGTGACAGAGTGGCAGTGTTCAGTAACAGACAAAACATTGCTGCATTACCAACACTGTTTTATCAAGAAATCCAAAACACAGCACCATACGGGCTGCTGTGAAGACTGTTAACGCCATCCCAGCCAGAACCCACACAATCAATAAAATAAATACTGTAGAGTTTTGTCTATATGTGTACAGAGAGACATACATATTACATAAATGTGTCTGTGTACAGTAGTTTCCTAAATAACCTACATTCCCCATCCCTCCAGCACAGCTCTTTTGATGATTTTCCTAGGGTCCTAATGCAGCAGCTTTTACTTATACAGTAGCATAGAACTCACTCAGCTATGTGGGCATAAAAGTCTACCTGTTCTCTTTTAGATGCAGACCGGAGGCCAATTTGATGCTATTTTAAAAAATAACAAAATATAAAAAGGCCATCTGATAGATGGTAAGCACCTCTGGACACGTCTGACTGTAGATGTACACAGATCTTTTTATTTACTTACGTAATCATTTCAGCATAAAGACATGGTTTGGGTTCATTTACTCTTTAATTCCTAGCACCACTAATTACATGCTTTTGCATGGTTTTCACTTAGATTCATTGACAAAGTACAGAGGATGCTTTTTAAAAGGTGACTGTATCGACACTGATTGTCTTTGCCATGATTTAGAGTAACATTTGAAGTTGCTGGGATTTTATTTACACATCTCAGTTGGCAACACTTTCTCATAAACATAGGCAAAAGTACCCAGTACATTTTTATGATACTCTGTGATACCTTTTCATTGCTCTTTCAGAATGATGTTCCTGTTTCAGAGGCACTTAGGGGTAAAGTGTTCTGTGAAGGGTGATTTAATCCTCTGTGCTATCTTGGCAGGCCAGTTCCCGCATTGGTCTGTTCATCATTTAGAAATCTTTCCGATACACTCTGCAGTCTTTTGGGTCTAGGAATACTCACTTGATAATAAAATTCTTTCAGCTTTGGCTCTCAGGGGTGAAAATTAGACTTTCCAAACTGACGTACGCGATGATAAATCAGCATTGTAGAATATGTGATCATGTAATCATTTTCATAATGCAGGGGAAGTGTTTTCCTTGTTTTTAGCTGTTGGGCATAAGAACTGTGAGAGCTCTCTGCATCCTTGCATGTCTTTTCCTCTGCAGAGAAAACAGCATTTGGAAAGGAAGCAAGGTTTTGAAGTCTTTCAAATTAATATAAGATATTTTTCTAGAATTCAACAATCTGATACGGTTTACTAAATTACAGATAACATATTTTCATAGCAATGGCTGATTTTTAGCAACCTTATGTTTGGATCAGCAATATCACATTTACAACAGGAAGATCCTAGGTGTGTTTACAAGAAAAAAAAAAAAGCAATTTATTATCTTTACAAATAAGTATATCTCTCTTTGTGCTGATTTTGGTAGGAGGTAAGATATATCCTAAAATTACGCTAAGAACATAGATATTATGCTAGGATCCTACAAGTACCTTTGTGAAGTGAGCTGTAATAAACACACCTGTGTCATGCATGTGATTCAACACTCAGCAGTTCAATCGTCCATACATCTCACTCGTGTGTTTCACAGGGCACGCACATGACATGCACTTTGCAACACACATTGACAGACATACACCAAATATTTTGGGAGTACCTGATGACTTTAATGTCTGCATTTTTTACTGCTCAGCTTCAAGAAAACTTAACAAAGAATGCTCAGCACTTGCTCACTCCCAAGCCATTCTCTGGCACACCAAACTGAGCGTCCAGAACCCAAGCACTCAGAAACCAGTCATTTTGGGGCCTGACAGAGTTTAACGCTGGACTGAGCCTCCTCCACGATTTTGTCATGTCTGTGTAACATCACTGAGATGTCTCATTGGTGAGCCAGGGACACTGGTGACTAGGGCTTCAGACATCTCTAGGTTTCAATCTACTCTTGCCTTTCTTCATCCAGGGGCTTTGTAAAGGAGAATGATAAGGTTTGTTTCAGTTCATTGCCTCCATTTATGTCTTGGACTCCAAAACTGAGATGTTAAGTTTTATACTTTCCAGCCTGGTTTTCATTCATCTCTGAAAGTAGATTCTTTAGCCTTTCATCACTGATGTCAGAATGACTGTCATTAAATTCACTGTCTCCTCTCCCACTATCCTTCACACTCTATTGATCTGGAACTAAATGGGCATTAAAAACAAAAGGAAACCATTAAAACTTTCTTTTCCAGGCAGCACAAGAATATGAAGTACAATATTTTCAACTGTTAATTTGGAGAAATAGATATATTCACTTTAAATTTGAAGCAGACTATTCTTCCAGCTGAAGACATGAAGGACAAAAAGAAACAAGAACTCTCCTAGAGAAGAAAAATATCTTTGCTTATTTCTTTGCACACATTTAAATATCAGCATGGCACAAATGAGTTTCAGATTAAAAAAAAGGCTGAAGTGCAAGAACGAAGTAAAAGTTCAATAAGTAAATGTAAACGTGGCATGAATAACTGCATAATATTTAGATGCAGTATAAAATATGCAGGTTACTGCATATTTAAAGGGTAATCAAATCTGTTTTTCTCATTTTACAGGTAAAGAAGCTGAAGAATAGAGGAATCAGTCGTTTGGGGACTTGACAGTCTCATCCTTGGGGCTCTCCCTGGGGTCAGCAGGGTCTGGGCTGATCAACAGGGAGCCGGGCAGCACATCCTCAAGCAGTTCCACCATGTTCCAGCTCTGAGCAAAGGCAGGACTGTTGTCATTGGTGTTGAGGATGAGGATGGGCATGCTGCCATCCTTGGCCATCAACTCCAGTGTGTAGGAGGGCTGGCACTCAGCACCGAGCACCAGGTCAGCACAATGCAGCTCTGCACCTCCACACTGAAGGGGCTGTTGAGGCCACTGAGGACAGCGATGGGGCAGGGGAAAGAGATGTATGGCCCAGGGTCAATCAGGGAAGAGCAGTCCACTCTTAGCTACTTCTGGCATAGTCAGGGTAGATTGTGCCAGCAGAGTATTTAAAGCAGCAAGGGCAGAAATGAACAGTCCTTCTCTTCCCCCTCAGCTTAACTGACCAGAAAAAAATCTCTTAAGGAAATCTTGCAAGGTTAAAAGACACCAATTAGTGACCATACTGCCAGCTAAGGATACAGTTGGAAGAGATTTTCAGAGATATTAAGAGAAGGGATTAAAGCTGCGTTATGGGAGCCGTTCTTTAACTTGCTCTGATCATATAGTGTAATACAGTGTTTATTTAAGATCACAGAGAAGGAGAAAGAGGTGTGTTTTTTAAAAGCTCGCAGCTCTCTAACACACCAAAATAGCATGTGCCAGTGGCCTGTTTCTGAGTGCACTACCAAAATCATGCTATTTAAAATTCTCTTTAGAAAGCAGCAGAAATAAGGTCCATGGAAAGAACACAACTGCAAAGAAGCTTTAGCCTACTCTGATTTCAGGGAGGACTCTCCTGCTTTAACTGTAACACAAACGACCGATGACCAATGGAACTGAAGAGATTGGTCACAGCTGGAAAGTGGCAGAAATTTAGTTTTATGAAGTGATGCCAAAAGGAGTTGTGCAGCCCCTCTGTATTCATCAGGATGTTTCTGAGTCGGCCTGATTTTATGCACTAGTGCTACTGGGAAGCAGTTGCTCTTCTCCACTTGTCAGTCTCTGGTCCTAGCAACAGTGGCAAAATTATCTTTGAACAAAGCCTTTTTATAGGAATCATGAATATTTCTTTATCCTATAAGCTCTATACAGAAAATCTCCCGCCTGTGAATGATTTGATTTTCAAATCTGTCTTTCTTATTTGGTAAAGGCAGGAGGGTTCTTTTAGCCCACCAGGGCTGACAACTACTGTAGCATTTCAAAATATGCTTTTGACAATGACTTTTTAGCAATTAGGGGCCAGCAGTGCATGACTTATCTCTCAGTCTTACTTTTTCACAATCAAGCCTGAGGTACCAATGCTTTCTGTTAGCTGTCCTTGGACTTTCTTTGGTTCTTTCTTCGGTCCTGCTCTGGGCACCATGCCCTTGCAGGCTGACTGCCATAGGTGCATGGTCATCCTGTTATTTTCTTGCACATGCTGTGACCTACCATCTCCAAACAAAGCAGCTAATGTGCTAATGAAGGACATCTGGAGTTTAAAGAAGGTCATTTTCTGAGGCAAGATCAACCCGTGAAGTGACAGGCAGGCTAGAGCAGACACCGTAGATGTGTCCCCTGGGGCACCAGGCACTGACCTGAGCTGGGTCACACACCCTACAGCTTGCCAGGCCCGCTTCAGTCTCCAGGGTGGATCCCCCCATCAGACTCCTGGAGAAGACAGACCTGATGTGTCACCACGTAGGGTGGTCTGAGGAGCCCCCAGGGCCCCTGAAGGCTGTTGCCCCTCTTGCAACACGCAGACACGCACACTCACAGGACTCACTCTCCCTTTTTCAAGACGGAATCGGCTCCTGGAGCTGCCTATAATTCCCCGCTTGAACTACAGAGGGAGCCGGGGCTCTGCTTTGGAGAGAGCGGAGGGGCGGCGGGTAGGGGCTCCGCTCGGGGCCGGCAACTGCGGCGGCCGGTACCGCCGGGGCACCTCCTCTTCAGCCCCAGCGGGTGCACACCCAGCCTGCCTGACACCTAAGGCTCCTCTCCTCTCCTCCTCTCTGTGGAAAAAAGAACAGCGCAAGACCCCCGGGCAGACCCTGCCAGGAGGAGGAGGGAGTTGTGATTCCGCAGAGTGGACACCGCAGATGTCGTGGCCGCCTCCAGTCTTTTCTACATCTCGTTCTACACGTTTCATGTTCGCTACCTCTAATCATGAAACCGTCATCAGCGTGTTTTGCGAGCAAATGAAACCTCGGGGAGGGGGCTTCAGACCCCCCGAATGCAGTGCAGAGAGCAGTGAGAAGGCTGGTTTTAATAGGAGCATATACTTCTGCAAGACCTTGAAAACTTCTGCTCTTCTACTCCTTTGTTTTCCCTTCGAGGGAAACAATTTCTGTTTGAGTTTATCCCTGGTGCAGTTTCTTGTAAAACCTGAAAACAATTTGCATTTCTGCACATTTTGTAGATTTTTATGGCAGTATGCTATCATGTGCAATAGCTTCAAGATTTAAACACCGGGTACCGAAACCATTAAGAAGGAACCAATATATTTGAGAAATAAATCTGAAGGGAAGAGTTCATGGAGTTTTGTTTTTATTTTATAGTCTGTCCTTGAAACAGAAGCAGGGTTAATAATCTAAACGAAAAGCATACAATGAGTTATGTCTCAATGTCGTATCATCTCATATTCTTATTAAAATCATTGTTTTGTGATTAACACCAGAGGATTCAGTATGCTAAAAAGAAACGTATCAGTAAAAATACTCATCTCTAATAAAATCTATTCCAAGGTTTACAAGGAGCTAAATATGTCACATATTCAGTACCCTCATGGCAGGTTAAAACATAGCTGAGATTTCTAAAGCAGAACAGAGCAGGAACAAATCATGTTTATCAATTCAAAGCCATCTTTTTTTTAACCTGGTGGAAATTAAAGAGGAATCAGAATTAATTGATATCTGGACTAGATGCAGAAGATGGTTTCTTGAATTAAATCACCTTCATTTTATCCCTAATCTCTTCAGCCTTTTTTACCCAAAGCATCTTTTCAGACACATGCTAAACTTGCAGCATTATAAGACTGCAGCACGACAGTATTTCCTATTCTAATGATTTATAACCAAATACTTCACTTATTAGCAAAGGCTAGTACTGTATCCATCAGTCTGGACACAAGTAAATTAGCCATTAACTTTCTGACACTCAGCATAAAACAACCAGTTAGGTCTGGCCATCTAAATAATTCATTTAGGTTCTCTTTGTGGACACCATGGGGATTATAAGGTGGGCTGAATAATACTCATGTATCTCAGCTGACTAATTTATGTTAAATGCCTATTTATTTAGACTACTGAAGGTGGGGGAAATTAACTTCCCATCACAGTAAAATGGCTATAGTAGCAGCCAGTTCCAGAGAGGCACCTAGGTCTCTACTTCTACTGGTTTCAGTGGGAGTTGCCTTGAGGTCTAGGCCGAGGCAGCTTCTACGCAACACTTTCAATTTTTAGATCATAAACAATTTAACAGAGGAAAGCAAAGACTTGTGGAACATATATATATATATAT